>NW_027197549.1:0-59325 GCF_038502225.1 Cherax quadricarinatus
TTCTTCAAGTTTATCCTTTGTATGGACTGATAAAGCCACTGTGTTGCCATACGTTTCCTCAATAAAGATACCCAAGAGTTGCACATGTGTCTACTTTAACAACATGTCGGTTCTTTGAACCATTCATCTACAATGAGTTTCAATACCATTTTCGTTTACTGCTTGCATTTATTACATAAAAAAAACCTCTTACATATTTAATGTTTAATATCTTCAGACTTCTTCCTTACTCACTCTAGCTGAAAGTTTGCTATTCAACTGATATATTTAATAATTCATAAAAACGTCATAAATTTTTCAAAAAAACTAATGTAAAATGTAAAAATCACGTAATAATACCTGAAAAATAAAATCTAATATCTCAGGGACACAGCCTCATAACGCAAAAAAAATTGATGAAATCTGACAACCTTTTAATAACAATTCAGCTACGGAGTGCATTTCCTTCTTCAGACCTGCAATAAATGTCTAATCAGCCACTCTGAGACTCACGGCTCTTAAAATTGCGTAATGATGATGTATTTGATTTTGACGTTTATAATAAGTTAAAAGGTCCTCGTTTCCAGCGTATTAGTGTAAAGAGACTAACGTTTTCTGTTGGGAGGTCACTGGATTCAATATTTTTTTCTCGACTGTGCTCATTTACGGTGTTAGTGTGAGGTAGTGCAGAAGTAGAGCTGGTGCAGATATTGGTTGGTATTGATGTAGGACTGGTGCAGATGTTGGTTGGTGTTGATGTAGGACTGGTGCAGATATGGTTGGTGTTTATGTAGGACTGATGCAGATGTTGGTTGGTGTTTATGTTGGACTGATGCAGATGTTGGTGTTGATGTAGGACTGGTGCAGATATTGGTTGGTGTTGATGTAGGACTGGTGCAAATGTTGGTTGCTGTTGATGTAGGACTGGTGCAAATGTTGGTTGCTGTTGATGTAGGACTGGTGCAGATGTTGGTGTTGATGTAGGACTGGTGCAGATGTTGGTGTTGATGTAGGACTGGTGCAGATGTTGGTGTTGATGTAGGACTGGTGCAGATGTTGTTTGGTGTTGATGTAGGACTGGTTCAAATGTTGCTTGCTGTTGATGTAGGACTGGTGCAGATGTTGGCTGGTGTTGATGTAGGATTGGTGCAGATATTGGTTGCTGTTGATATAGGACTGGTGTAGATGTTGGTGTGATCTAGATGTTGGTTGCTGTTGTGATCAGATGTTGGTGTGATCTAGAACTGGTGGAGATATTGGTTGGTGTTGATATAGGACTGGTACAGATGTTGGTTGCTGTTGATGTAGGACTGGTGCAGATGTTGGATGTTGATGCGTTTTTCCTGCCACCCTGAGTCCAATTTATCTTTCATACACAATCCGCACATAAGAACATAAAGGAGGAACACTACAGCAGGCCTGTTGGCCCATACTAGGCAGGTCCTTTACAATCCATCCCACTAACAAAACATTTACCCAACCAAATTTTCAGAACTACCCATGAAATAAGCTCTGATAACTCTATCCACCCATATGCAAGTCCCACTCAAATACAACCCCTGTCACTCATGCATTTATCCAACCTAAATTTGAAACTACCCAAGGTTTTAGCCTCAAAAACCCAACTAGGTAGACTGTTCCACTCATCAACTACCCTATTTCCAAACCAATACTTTTCTATGTCCGTTCTAAATCTAAACTTGTCTAATTCAAATCCGTTACTGCGGGTTCTCTCTTGGAGAGATATCCTCAAGACCTTATTAATGTACCCTTTATTAATGCCCATCATCCACTTATACACTTCGATCATGTCTCCCCTCATTCTTCGTCTAACATGTGAATGTAATTTAAGGGTCTTCAATCTTTCTTCATAAGGAAGATTTCTGATGCTATGTATTAATTTAGTCATTATACGCTGAATGTTTTCTAACGAATTTATGTCCATTCTGTAATATGGAGACCAGAACTGAGCTGCATAAGCTAGGTAAGGCCTTACTAATGATGTATAAAGCTGCAGTATGACCTCTGGACTTCTGTTGCTTACACTTCTTGATATAAATCCCAGTAATCTATTTGCCTTATTACGTACGCTTAGGCATTGCTGTCTTGGTTTAAGGTTGCTGCTTATCATAACCCCCAAGTCCTTTTCGCAATCTGTATGGCTAAGTTCTACATTATTTAACTTACAAGTGCTAGGGTTCTGGACACTCCCGAGCTTCAGAGCCTTGCATTTATCTACATTGAACTACATCTGCCACTTTTCTGACCAGGTATTGAGTTTGTCTAAATCCTCCTGAAGTTCCCTGATACCTACGTTTGAATCAATTATCCTACCTATCTTTGTGTCATCAGCGAATTTGCTCATTTCACTAGTAATTCCCTCATCAAGATCATTGATATATTATAAACAACGGGCCTAAGACTGATCCATGTGGAGCGCCACTTGTTACAGATCCCCACTCGGATTTAACCCCATTTATGGACACATTCTGCTTCCTGTCTGTGAGCCATGACTCGATCCATGAGAGCACTTTTCCCCCAATGCCATGAGCTGCCACTTTCTTTAACAGTCTTTGGTGCGGAACTCTATCAAAAGCCTCACTAAAATCTAAGTAAATAATATCAAATTCTTTATCGTGATCAACAGCCTCAAAAGCTTTACTGAAGAAAGTTAATATGACTTACGAAATCGTAATGACACGATTGCAAACAAACCATACCCCGGCCGGGATTGAACCCGCGGTCAGAGAGTCTCAAAACTCCAGACCGTCGCGTTAGCCACTAGACCAGCTAGCCACAATAAGATTCGTCCAACTAGGTATATTTCTACACCATAGGAAGGTTAGCATAGGCACCACTGTGACCACAAATGCAAGTTTTTACAGACGAATCTCCAGCTAGCGTGGCCGTGACGAACTCTAGCTCAAGTCCCCTCACTGCTAGCTGGTCTAGTGGCTAACGCGACGGTCTGGAGTTTTGAGACTCTCTGACCGCGGGTTCAATCCCGGCCGGGGTATGGTTTGTTTGCAATCGTGTCATTACGATTTCGTGAGTCATGTTGACGGCAGTGAGGGGACTTGAGCTAGAGTTCGTCACGGCCACGCTAGCTGGAGATTCGTCTGTAAAAACTTGCATTTGTGGTCACAGTGGTGCCTATGCTAACCTTCCTATTGTGTAGAAATATACCTAGTTGGACGAATCTTATTGTGGCTAGCTGGTCCAGTGGCTAACGCGACGGTCTGGAGTTTTGAGACTCTCTGACCGCGGGTTCAATCCCGGCCGGGGTATGGTTAAGAAAGTTAATAAATTAATTAGACATGAACGGCCTCTCGTGAATCCATGCTGAGTATCATTAATCAGATTATGCTTATCCAGATGGCTTTTTATAATCTCAGCTATAATTGACTATAGCAATTTGCCTACATTTGAGGTCAGGCTTATTGGGCCTTAATTTGACGGTAACGACTTATCCTCTGATTTAAAAATAGGAATTACATTAGCCATCTTCCACATATCAGACACTACACCTGTTTGAAGAGATAAATTAAAAATATTAGTTAATGGTTCACAGACTTCCATTTTGCATTCCTTAAGAACCCTTGAAAAAAGCTTATCAGGACCCGGTGACTTATTTTACTTCAATCGATCTTTTTGTTTCATAACCATTTCACCAGTGACTGTGATGTTACATAATTTATCTTCTTCAGGCCCACTATAAAAATTAATTACTGCGATATTGTTAGTGTCTTCCTGTGTAAAAACAGAAAGAAAATAATTATTTAAAATCGAGCACATTTCATTCTCTTTGTCAGTAAGATGCCCATAGTTATTTTTAAGGGGACCTATCTTATCTCTAACTTTTGTTCTATACACGAATCCCTAGCAACTTTAATTTCATAGTCCCGTTTAGCTTTTCTTATCCCCTTTTTAACGTCCGACTTAATGTCAATATACTGATTCATAAGATGACTCTCACCTCTTTTGATACGCCTATAAATTCCTTTCTTATGCCCTAAAAGATATTTGAGCCTATTATTCATCCATTTTGGATCATTTCTCTTTGATATAATTTCTTTATACGGGATAAATGTTCTCTGGGCAGCATGTATAGTGTTCAGAAAACTCTCCAGTCGCCCCAGTCAACAGATGATAAGTGTTCTCTAAGCCCATCGTAATCTGCTAAGCGGAAATCTGGGACTATTACTGAGTTATCCCTACTATCATACTTCCATTCAATGCTAAATGTAATTGATTTGTGGTCGCTAGCACCAAGTTCCTCTGGAATTTCTAAATTATTAACAAGGGATTCCTTGTTTGCAAGAACTAAGTCAAGCAGGTTATTTCCCCTTGTAGGCTCTGTCACAAACTGCTTCAAAAAACAATCCTGAACTACTTCTAAAAAGTCGTTAGATTCTAAATTCCCAGTTAGAAAATTCCAATCAATATTACTAAAGTTAAAGTCCCCTAGAATTACTACATTATCGTGCCTTGTGGCCTTAACAATTTCCTCCCAGAGTAGACTTCCTCTGTCTCTATCCAAGTTTGGTGGACGGTACATCACGCCTAAAATAAATTTTTCATGTCCCTCTGTAAATTCTACCCAGACTCAGTATGTGTTTCAGACTTTATACCCGTTTTTATGCAACAATTTAAACGATCACGGACATAGAGTAACGCCCCACCCCCCTTCCCAATACTTCTGTCTACTTGGAACAATTTAAAACCCTGTATGTGACATTCAGCAGGCATGTCCCTATTTTTCATATTAAACCACGTCTCAGTTATGGCAAAAACATCAATGTTACCTGCACTCGCAACTAATCTCAATTCGTCCATCTTATTTCTCGCACTACGATTATTAGTATTATATATTTTCAGAAACCCACCCTTCTCTTTTTTCTTCCTGTTGATTTCTGTTCGTCCACTATGTCTGTTACTCTCCTTATCACCTAATGCCATTGGCTTTCCTATGTTCATCAATAACTCTTCCTCATTCTGCCTATGACTGGTTTCCTTAAAACTCACACTATCGCTACACTCAGAATTCATTGATTTTCCTCGAAATCCCATTCCACTATCTATTTCTAGTTTAAAGACCTAGCAGCTCCCTCCACTGCGTTGGACAGTGCTCCCACCCCAAATCTAGATAAGTGAACCCCATCCCTGGCATACATGTCATTTCTGCCATAGAAAAGGTCCCAGTTGTCAATGAATATTACCGCATTTTCCTTACAGTATTTGTCCAGCCAGCAATTGACACCAATTGCTCTGGACAACCATTCATTTCCAACTCCTCTCCTTGGCAAAATACCACATATGACAGGTTTCCCACCCTTCCACCTAATTATCTCTAATGCTGACCTATACCTGCTAATCAGGTCCTCACTCCTACGTCTGCCAACATGGTTGCCTCCAGCACTGAGACAGATAATAGGATTGCTCCCATTACCTCTCACGATGTCATCCAGACGGCTAACAATACCCTTCATCCCAGCCCCAGGAAAACACACTCTTTGCCTCCTACTCCTTTCCTTCAAGCAGAATGCCCTATCCATGTACCTAATCTGGCTATCCCCAACAACAACAATGTTTTTACCTTCCTTGGCGTCGTCCGTCGTGATGCTCCCAGTAGTCGACTCGCATTCGTCAGGTAGCATTACACTTTCGCTTGTGGAATTCGTCATAACGTTCTCAATGGTCTTCGTTGGGGTTTTTAGAGATGTCTCACTCACGTCTGCCAATGCTTGAAGCCTTGGTTCTCGTTGTGATATTCCTAGTAGAACACAGAGGGATCTTTGTGTATTGTTCCAGTCACGGTATTGTGCTTTTTTTCTAATTTTATAGAAATTAAAGAAAATATTGTATACTTAGAACATTCTCTGTCAGTCAGAAACTAGTCGGAAAAAAATTGCTAAAAGTAAAAACTCGCATTTAAAAAAGTAAATGAAATTAGTTAAAGAGATTAAATGAAAAAAAAAAGTATGCAAAAAACTGATTAGGTATCACCAAACGGGACCTTAACTTAGATGCCCAAATCGTTTCTCTTCCCCTAACTTTTCATTTTTATTTCGCTCTTATATAATACAAGAAAGCCTCATCCGATCGTCTTCAAAATTTCAACACTGGTATAGGGTAACAGCAGCAAGACGCAAGAAGCAAATGGCGTCTGGAAGTGCCCAATGATCAAAGTTGATGAATCAGATCCATAAGTATCCAAGAATGCCTCCGATGACTTTCAAAACCCTCTTTGGCGTAGCTTCAAATGTTCAAAAATAGACCCTCCTAATTCTACGACAGTGGAAATGAAATTTAGGTGTATAGTTAAAAGTCTTCCAATTATATGAGCAAAATGCCGTGAAATTAACCTTAAAGCAAGTTTTACTCTATCTCTTCTGGTGTCATTGCTTAGTGGTTCATGTATTTTACGGCCAGGATAATAACCAACAAGTTTAATTTGTTTGTAGGCAAGTATAGCAATGCGCTAAAGTTGTTTATAAAATTTAACATAGAAATTGCGCGATAACTGGAGAATGCCCAGTCTGACTGGTAGAAATTTTCGTCACTAGAACTAGTGTTCTCAAGAGAGCAGGATTTACTTGCTATTGGGCTCCATAAGTTTCATTGTAAATGTTTTAATAAAATTTGATATTTACGAATGATCCGCATTCGATAGCACAGAGGAAAGAACCGCAAATGTTTTCAGTCTTCTTGGGACCCTCATTATGTGCATTTATATGAGTTGGAAGGAAGCCCGTACTTGCCACCAGGTGAGGTGCACCTTGAAAAAATACAGAATACTTCTAACCTGTGAACTCCTCAATAGCATGTTTACATAACTATACTTTCTTGTCAAAGAAGTATTCCTATACCTGAACCGTTTACAGCCTTATGGCAAGTGTACGGTGAGTTTTCTTCAGGCCAAGTAGAGTACCGCTTACAGTCCTGTGACAAGGCTGCGGTGGGCCTTATTCGTGTCAATTGTAGTACCGTTTACAGCCCTATTGCAGAGGCAGCCCTATTGCAGAGGCAGCCCTATGACACAGACACAGTGAGTCTTGTTCAAGTCAGGCGGAGTACCGTTTACAGCCGAACGGCAGGGGCAGCCCTATGGCAAGGGTACGTTGAGCCTTCTTCAGCACAAGTGATGCAGCAGTTAACTACGATCGTCGTCGACGTACTGTAGTTGGGATACAACACGTCTTCGGTTCAAGTGGTGTCAAGGCCTCTCCTTGGTACGAGAATGTCAACCCTCAAAAGCTGTGCTATATTTGAGCCATACCTGGCACTCGGGCTACAGGGGCTGCAGTGCCAGGGATGCACTCGGGCCGCAGCACTCGGGCTGAGGCCCGAGTGCTGCGGCCCAAGTACTCTCTTCTCCCGTCCCAGTCTTCCCTCTCGGATACATACTGGCTTACTACTTTCGCAAGTTAATGGTCCAAGTTAAACCGAAACTTCATCATAAGTTTCTATCTCCTAGAGTTATTTGTATAGTGTTCAAGTTACAATATTGTCTTTTTTATTCTTAACTATCTGTAATGTGGCATGTTAAGAGTATGTTACATTTTATTCAGTGTTTGTCACACAACCATACAGGCTTCCCTCCCGACCAGCGAGTCAGATGCAACGGGTATAACGAGGAGACCCTTCGTTAAGTTAGTACCCTCGTTCAACCAGCCAATCACAAGGAAGCCCGCCAGCGTTGTGAAGCCGTGAATCAACTTTGGCAGATTTACCTCCCAGTTTGATGGCAACGGTTCTCACCCTGTCTCTTGCTTGCATTTGTCTTATTGTACATATCTGCTGTATATATTGTACATGCCTGATTACTGTTCGGTGGAAGAAATATAAGTATTTGCTCTGCTGCCTTTCTTATTCCTACATGGTTTTCCTGCTACAGGCAGGCGTGCAGGCCACTAGACTAGATGTATTCGTAATATGGGTGCGTGTCCTGAAATCTGTCTCTGCATTGTCTCTATGAGCCTGCCTACGGTACTGCATTGCAAACCTGCAAAATCTATTGTTTCATGTTGCATTGAGCGTATTGCAGTCAGCATTTTGTTATAATGGGTTATGCCACCGACACGTGTTAGACAATTGATGAGTGGATATACCCTGCAAAACTTACCCATACAATCTCTACAACGTTGTTTGCGTATTGCTCGTTCTATTGGTACAGAGTATAAATGAACTCTTACTCCTCCACAGCATCGTGAGTGTTATGCACATCAAATTAACATGTTGTTCCAATCGGAGATTTCAGCTGCTACGGGACCTGTTAATCGCCGATCATCGCTTTGGTTCCTCCGCAATAGGAAAGGACAAACGCCGGAGAAAAAAGACTAATATCTCCTTCGGAAACAAGTGGTGAACTGGGGTTGTCTCACTGGGAGTCAGTTTCCTTAGCGCTTGTGTTGGCTAAACTCAGTCTTGAGAAAACTAAGGAGAAATGTGAATTTCCTAAGGAGGAATGTTATAGAATTAGAGGAGACATTTTCGGTGTATTATGGATGACAATTTCAGTGTTCAGAAAACTGTGTCGAGTCTCTCAAAACTCAGGCTCGAGCTTTGCGATGGCCATTTAAGCTCTCGGAAGCATTTTTCATACAACATTATAAGGCAAAGCGCAGGAATGTACAGGTGATGTGAGTGATATAGATTTCGCTAATTACGACGTTGTGAAAACAGATGTAGTCGGTTCATCTCTGTGCACTCCTACCAAATATAGACGGAAAATTAAACTGAGCAAGCGTCAGTTAGGTCAGTCCCATGTGGACTCTGTTCGTGAACAATCTAAATCATTCACTAAGAGGTACAAATCCACTGGTGACTAATTTCAGTTGCTATTGCAACTGGTCCTTATGGACAATATTCTTGAATCAGTTGGACCATTCAGTGACGACTGCTGTGGAGGCTGTTAGGCTTGATGAGACATTTTAGGCCAACAGCTCCTTGTCCGAGGCATCTCTTAACTTTTCTTCCCAGCAGCCTGGTAAGGACAAAAATTATCGTGGACGGACTTCTGAGTGGATTCCGAAGAGGGAAGCTGGAACTGGAAAATGACGTCTGTCTCAGTCATCAAGGAGTAATAAAAAAGAATCCCGAACCTATCCCCTATTACCAATGCCGTAAACTTGGTCACATTAAGGCTACTTGTCCCAAGCCAAGTAAACCTGATAAGGGGTTAGTTGAGTGAACCATTACCCCTAAGAAAATCAACTATACTTCATGCGGAAACAAATGGTCCAGTGCTAGCTTGAAGACTGCCAGGGGTCTATTGGTAATCCCCCTTATGTATGCTGGGAGGCAGTTGAACAGTCTCGGGCCCCTGACACTTATTGTATGGTCTCTTAACGTGCTAGTGACACCCCTGCTTTTCTACCAGAGAAAGCAATCTTTCACAGTATTGCTTTACGATGATGAAAACTGATGTGAAGTCTATGCAAAGGGCACAGCTGGAAGACTACAAGGTGACCTTCAACACTTCCGCACGAGTATTGCAAAAATTATCCACAAACAAGTACGATACCTTGAAGATAACTGGAAAAGAATAAGACAGGTGTTTGTATCATCTGAGAGTGAAGCAACTTTAGGATCTAAAGCAAAACTAAAGTTCTGGGAAAGACATTAAGAACGAATAATGAGGGGGAAAATTTCACTTGATAATGAGAAACACTATTGTGCACCAGCAGCGTCGTGTGAAGCTTATTATTATTATAATAATTCATCATCATCAATCATCAGGAATTGTTAAATGTTGATGAAGTTAGGGAAGCTGTGATTTCGTGTATAGGGCAAGGAGGAATAACATCTTGTAGGAGTGAGGAAGAGCCAGTTGTGAGTGTGGGGGAAGTTCGTGAGGCAGTAGGTAAAATGAAAGGGGGTAAGGCAGCCGGATTGATGGGATAAAGATAGAAATGTTAAAAGCAGGTGGGGATATAGTTTTGGAGTGGTTGGTGCAATTATTTAATAAATGTATGGAAGAGGGTAAGGTACCTAGGGATTGGCAGAGAGCATGCATAGTTCCTTTGTATAAAGGCAAAGGGGACAAAAGAGAGTGCAAAAATTATAGGGGGATAAGTCTGTTGAGTATACCTGGTAAAGTGTATGGTAGAGTTATTATTGAAAGAATTAAGAGTAAGACGGAGAATAGGATAGCAGATGAACAAGGAGGCTTTAGGAAAGGTAGGGGGTGTGTGGACCAGGTGTTTACAGTGAAACATATAAGTGAACAGTATTTAGATAAGGCTAAAGAGGTCTTTGTGGCATTTATGGATTTGGAAAAGGCGTATGACAGGGTGGATAGGGGGGCAATGTGGCAGATGTTGCAGGTGTATGGTGTAGGAGGTAGGTTACTGAAAGCAGTGAAGAGTTTTTACGAGGATAGTGAGGCTCAAGTTAGAGTATGTAGGAAAGAGGGAAATTATTTCCCAGTAAAAGTAGGCCTTAGACAAGGATGTGTGATGTCACCGTGGTTGTTTAATATATTTATAGATGGGGTTGTAAGAGAAGTAAATGCGAGGGTCTTGGCAAGAGGCGTGGAGTTAAAAGATAAAGAATCACACATAAAGTGGGAGTTGTCACAGTTGCTCTTTGCTGATGACACTGTGCTCTTGGGAGATTCTGAAGAGAAGTTGCAGAGATTGGTGGATGAATTTGGTAGGGTGTGCAAAAGAAGAAAATTAAAAGTGAATACAGGAAAGAGTAAGGTTATGAGGATAACAAAAAGATTAGGTGATGAAAGATTGGATATCAGATTGGAGGGAGAGAGTATGGAGGAGGTGAATGTATTCAGATATTTGGGAGTGGACGTGTCAGCGGATGGGTCTATGAAAGATGAGGTGAATCATAGAATTGATGAGGGGAAAAGGGTGAGCGGTGCACTTAGGAGTCTGTGGAGACAAAGAACTTTGTCCTTGGAGGCAAAGAGGGGAATGTATGAGAGTATAGTTTTACCAACGCTCTTATATGGGTGTGAAGCATGGGTGATGAATGTTGCAGCGAGGAGAAGGCTGGAGGCAGTGGAGATGTCATGTCTGAGGGCAATGTGTGGTGTGAATATAATGCAGAGAATTCGTAGTTTGGAAGTTAGGAGGAGGTGCGGGATTACCAAAACTGTTGTCCAGAGGGCTGAGGAAGGGTTGTTGAGGTGGTTCGGACATGTAGAGAGAATGGAGCGAAACAGAATGACTTCAAGAGTGTATCAGTCTGTAGTGGAAGGAAGGCGGGGTAGGGGTCGGCCTAGGAAAGGTTGGAGGGAGGGGGTAAAGGAGGTTTTGTGTGCGAGGGGCTTGGACTTCCAGCAGGCATGCGTGAGCGTGTTTGATAGGAGTGAATGGAGACAAATGGTTTTTAATACTTGACGTGCTGTTGGAGTGTGAGCAAAGTAACATTTATGAAGGGGTTCAGGGAAACCGGCAGGCCGGACTTGAGTCCTGGAGATGGGAAGTACAGTGCCTGCACTCTGAAGGAGGGGTGTTAATGTTGCAGTTTAAAAACTGTAGTGTAAAGCACCCTTCTGGCAAGACAGTGATGGAGTGAATGATGGTGAAAGTTTTTCTTTTTTGGGCCACCCTGCCTTGGTGGGAATCGGCCAGTGTGATAATAAATAAAAATAATAATGCTCTGGCAACCGAACCACTGGAAGTCAGGAGATGAAGCTAGGCACTAGCATGCCAAGTAAGTGAGAATGAATGTAAACTAGTAATGTCAACAGTATGAACATTGACGGCCTCGGTATCCACACTAGATGCTCGCTGCCTCTCTCTCTCTACTTGGAGACGCTCCTCATCAGTGGAGTCGCCAAAATACACAATGCAATATTCCGTCGCGTCAAAGGTAAATACAACATGCATATGTTCAAAGACAGAGTATTATATATTGATTTTGACCTCAGTGGCAGGCAGCACAGGGATTGTCGGGAGTCGTCTGCCAGCCAATCACGACTAGGCTTTGCTGATACTACCAGCAAATCACAACCAAGGACACAGAACTCCTGAGGCTCCCACTATCCCAAGGGATTATGTTCAGTCCTGTGATAGAAGTGCATATATATATATATATATATATATATATATATATATATATATATATATATATATATATATATATATATATATATATATATATATATATATATATGTATTGAAAAATCCGGTGCTGTTTTAAAAAGGCACTTGAGCAAACGATGACAAATAAATTAGAAAACCTTTCGGTTTTGCGACCTTGATCAAGGTATCAATTGTCAATATTAATACCATGTCAGGAGCTTTACAAAGATCGTAGGTGTCATCTTACGAAGACGATTATCCGAATGAAATAAACCCATTTCTGAACGACAGGAAGACTTAGCTATCATAATGATAATCATCTTTATGAGGTTAATAATTATCTAAGAAGATAAGATGCCTGTGAAAGGGAAATGATCAGCTTAACAAGCATCCGTCAGGCAGGTTAGTCACTCTCTCTTATTTGTATAGATTAAGACTCATTACCCTGGTAACCTGGCCAGGCCAATTATCTGTTTTGTAAAGATTACACCTCATAATTTATCAAAATTAGTGAGCATAGTGCGCATCATTTTGAAAAACCTCTTAACATTAATATGTCGAGCAATTTCAGACTGGTGATGTTCGGAATTTCAACGAAATTTACCTGAGTTTCCGCTCCCAACATGTTAGTGCACCTTCAACACTACTTGATAATTATCTCACCCCATTTCCAAAAATATTATTAATGAAGTGATTAAGCTGTGTATAGCAGAATGTAAATATGATTTAGATGGAAATAACATGCCCGAAGCAGAGGATGGTGAAAAGTAAGATTTATATTGATTTTTTTCTAATACTAAGCTCCTAAAAGATGTTTTAACAATTACAGGCAAGTAGTTTAGATATGTAGATGATGATCTCTGCCTCTGGCAAATGAATCAGAATTCTGGTGAATTTTTAACCAAGACAAAATGATTCAGCTTCCACCATCAAGTTTACAGTTGAACTGTGACAAACAACTCTTGTTAGGCGACTTGATCAACAGAGTTTTAAATTTCCAATATAAAGAAAGGCCAAAACTTTGTTTTTATAAATCCATTCTTACTCCATTTTCGAAGTGAACGTGAAGAAAACGTGTTTCCTTTTATGCTCCAGAGAGACATATCTGTAGTTGTTGATATTGGTGAAGGGCTCTTGATTTAGGGAATTGGATCTGTGCTCCAGTTCCCCGAATTAAGCATGAATGCCTTCCACATCCCCCCCCAGGCGCTGTATAATCCTCCGGGTTTAGCGCTTCCCCCCTGATTATTATAATAATATAGCTACAAGTTTCTTGGACGACTAAATATTATAAGAGATTTTGTGTAGAGAGCATTATTAGCTACAAAGAAAACCTACAACAAATTATTAAAAAAATGGCAAATTGGGTCATATGCAACCCAATAGCAAAGAAATCCTATCTCTTTGGAAAATATAACGTGGCTGAAAATTTAAAGCCGGTCAGAAGATGCATTCTCTAGTTCTCACATGGATTCCGAGAAAGCCAAGTTTAATAAAAAAAATTGTTCATTGATAAATTTGCCCACACACAAACTAAACATAATAAATATTATTCTGGCAGAAAATGCATCAGCCATTAAACACTGAGGCCGCTGAGGAAGATTGGAATACAATTTACGTGATATACAGAGGATACAAATTTCAAACTATTTTATACACAATTAGCAAATGAATACCTATACTCTTGAATTAGGGGAATTTTAAAAAACTGAAACTATGGCTCCAAAGGTTTCTGTGAGTGGAGCCATTCCAGTATGCTGCTAATGTGATCAACAATTTTAGTCATAGTGGACATACACATGCCACTTGTTCCTTGAATGTTTTCCTGGTTACCGTACACCTGCGTTGACAATTTGAAGCCAGTCGGATGAGGCTTTGTGTTCGAGTTTAATGAAAACGAAGAGCATTGAGGAATGGGGTCAAAAAGACAAAAATCTGGCAGTCAGTCCCCCTGTTCATTTTGCTAATACCTTTGTTCCTCTTACTAAACAGTCCAACTATTTTTCTTTACCTGTTCATTGCACTTTCTGTTTCACTTAAACCCTTACCCAGTTTATTCTTCCCTCTTCTGTGCTCCCAGTCCGCTTTACTCTTCATACTGGATAAAAATATATATTGGACTTTAGATTTTATCTTTGACATATCACCCCTTAGTGAAAAAAAATTATGAAGGACTCTGACAGTGCTGAGGAGAAGGGGATGAAGGCAAGGGATGAGGGCAGCAGATGAGGGCACGGGAAGAGAGCAGGAGATGAGGGCAGGGGAAGAGAGCAGGAGATGAGGGCAGGGGAAGAGAGCAGGAGATGAGGGCAGGGGAAGATAGCAGGAGATGAGGGCATGGGAAGATAGGAGGGCATTGGAAGATAGATGAGGGCATGGGATGATAGCAGGAGATGTGGGCATGGGATGATGGCAGGGGTTATCCTGCCTGCCGAGTTTGATGTGAATCAAAATACATCTCTTCTTTTAGACCATCTTTCCAATTAACATTTTTTTTCAATTGATCGTGCACTCATTTTTCTTTAAATATTTTAATTACCGACCAACATATTTTCTTTCACAGGTCTTATTCACACCCGCAAATACGTAGGTAAACAAAAGTACATCATATATATATATATATATATATATATATATATATATATATATATATATATATATATATATATATATATATATATATATATATATAACATAATGTGAATTATTCCTATGTGTAATTGATGTATACTATCCAATCATATTTTATAAATAATTATAGTTTAACTGTCAGGCCTCAGCAGCACACATCACTCGTGTCAGCAGAACTGTCAGGCCTCAGCAGCACACATCACTCGTGTCAGCAGAACTGTCAGGCCTCAGCAGCACACATCACTCGTGTCAGCAGAACTGTCAGGCCTCAGCAGCACACATCACTCGTGTCAGCAGAACTGTCAGGCCTCAGCAGCACACATCACTCGTGTCAGCAGAACTGTCAGGCCTCAGCAGCACACATCACTCGTGTCAGCAGAACTGTCAGGCCTCAGCAGCACACAGCATCACTCGTGTCAGCAGAACTGTCACGCCTCAGCAGCACACATCACTTGTGTCAGCAGAACTGTCAGGCCTCAGCAGCACACATCACTCGTGTCAGCAGAACTGTCAGGCCTCAGCAGCACACATCACTCGTGTCAGCAGAACTGTCAGGCCTCAGCAGCACACATCACTCGTGTCAGCAGAACTGTCAGGCCTCAGCAGCACACACATCACTCGTGTCAGCAGAACTGTCAGGCCTCAGCAGCACACAGCATCACTCGTGTCAGCAGAACTGTCAGGCCTCAGCAGCACACAGCATCACTCGTGTCAGCAGAACTGTCACGCCTCAGCAGCACACAGCATCACTCGTGTCAGCAGAACTGTCACGCCTCAGCAGCACACAGCATCACTTGTCTCAGCAGAACTGTCAGGCCTCAGCAGCACACAACATCACTCGTGTCAGCAGAACTGTCACGCCTCAGCAGCACACAGCATCACTCGTGTCAGCAGAACTGTCAGGCCTCAGCAGTACACAACATCACTCGTGTCAGCAGAACTGTCAGGCCTCAGCAGCACACATCAGTCGTGTCAGCAGAACTGTCAGGCCTCAGCAGTACACAACATCACTCGTGTCAGCAGAACTGTCACGCCTCAGCAGCACACAGCATCACTCGTGTCAGCAGAACTGTCAGGCCTCAGCAGTACACAACATCACTCGTGTCAGCAGAACTGTCAGGCCTCAGCAGCACACAGCATCACTCGTGTCAGCAGAACTGTCAGGCCTCAGCAGCACACAGCATCACTCGTGTCAGCAGAACTGTCACGCCTCAGCAGCACACAGCATCACTCGTGTCAGCAGAACTGTCACGCCTCAGCAGCACACAACATCACTCGTGTCAGCAGAACTGTCAGGCCTCAGCAGCACACATCACTCGTGTCAGCAGAACTGTCAGGCCTCAGCAGCACACAGCATCCCTCAGCAGCACACATCACTCGTGTCAGCAGAACTGTCAGGCCTCAGCAGCACACAGCATCACTCGTGTCAGCAGAACTGTCACGCCTCAGCAGCACACATCACTTGTGTCAGCAGAACTGTCAGGCCTCAGCAGCACACATCACTCGTGTCAGCAGAACTGTTAGGCCTCAGCAGCACACATCACTCGTGTCAGCAGAGCTGTCAGGCCTCAGCAGCACACATCACTCGTGTCAGCAGAACTGTCAGGCCTCAGCAGCACAGGCCTCAGCAGCACACATCACTCGTGTCAGCAGAACTGTCAGGCCTCAGCAGCACACATCACTCGTGTCAGCAGAACTGTCTGCCTCAGCAGCAGGCCTCACAGCATCACTCTCAGCACTGCAGGCCTCAGCAGCACACATCACTCGTGTCAGCAGAACTGTCAGGCCTCAGCAGCACACATCACTCGTGTCAGCAGAACTGTCAGGCCTCAGCAGCACACATCACTCGTGTCAGCAGAACTGTCAGGCCTCAGCAGCACAGCAGTCATCATCAGTCGTGTCAGCAGAACTGTCAGGCCTCAGCAGCACACATCACTCGTGTCAGCAGAACTGTCACTCGTGTCAGCCTCAGCAGCAGCACAGCATCACTCGTGTCAGCAGAACTGTCAGGCCTCACCGCATCACTCGTGCAGCAGAACTGTCAGACAGCACATCACTCGTGTCAGCAGAACTGTCAGGCCTCAGCAGCAGAACTGTCAGACCTCACAGCACACATCATCACTCGCCTCAGCAGCACACAGCATCAGTCAGCAACTGTCAGGCCTCAGCAGCAGCACACATCATCTCTCGTGTCAGCAGAACTGTGCCTCAGCAGAACTGTCAGGCCTCAGCAGCACACAGCATCACTCGTGTCAGCAGAACTGTCAGGTCAGGCCTCAGCAGTCAGGCCTCAGCAGTACACAACATCACTCGTGTCAGCAGAACTGTCAGGCCTCAGCAGCACACAGCATCACTTGTCTCAGCAGAACTGTCAGGCCTCAGCAGCACACAGCATCACTCGTGTCAGCAGAACTGTCAGGCCTCAGCAGCACACAGCATCACTCGTGTCAGCAGAACTGTCAGGCCTCAGCAGCACACAGCATCTCTCGTGTCAGCAGAACTGTCACGCCTCAGCAGCACACAACATCACTCGTGTCAGCAGAGCTGTCAGGCCTCAGCAGCACACAGCATCACTCGTGTCAGCAGAGCTGTCAGGCCTCAGCAGCACACAGCATCACTCGTGTCAGCAGAACTGTCAGGCCTCAGCAGCATACAGCATCACTCGTGTCAGCAGAACTGGCAGGCCTCAGCAGCACACATCATCACTCGTGTCAGCAGAACTGTCACGCATCAGCAGCACACAACATCACTCGTGTCAGCAGAACTGTCACGCATCAGCAGCACACAACATCACTCGTGTCAGCAGAACTCCATAACAACTTCATTAGTAAGAAATTCCTCCTCGTTAATATTCCAAAATTACACAATTTCTTTGGAAGTACGCAAATAACCCGCACATAGAAGAGAGGAGTTTACAACGACTTTTCCCGGACCGAAACGTCGTTCAGGTTATTTATATATTGTTCCAGTCACGGTATCGTGCCTTTTTTTCTTGTCTTCGGAAGTACCATTGTCACCACTCCATTATCAGAGGTGCTGAAGAGCCATAATGGCTTCTTAAACACACCATCTCTTCTCACCCCAATTCTAATCTCAATCCATTCGCTCTCGTCTCCGGTTCACTTTTTGTTACTCTCCCTAATCCTGGCAGGGAAAAAACTCTAATTGCATCCTGGAACCTTAATCTCATTTTCTTTCAGTGTATTCTAATCATTTCTAGGAATGTATATAAAGATATATGGTTATGCAAAGTTTAAATTAAGAAGAGAAAAAAAATTTATTGGATGAGTTTTCTTTCTCAGAAAAGTTACTTTGTGCCAGCTTTGATTTGTTTGTCTGTCTTCAACAGTTTATTCTCTTGAACCAATATTTGCGCCATCATAGCCCATAAATGTTCAGTGAGGCCTGTCTCAGATGCTCAGTGTGGGCTGTCACATGCTCAGTGTGGGCTGTCACATGCTCAGTGTGGGCTGTCACATGCTCAGTATGGACTGTCACATGCTCAGTGTGGGCTGTCACATGCTCAGTGTGGGCTGTCACATGCTCAGTGTGGGCTGTCACATGCTCAGTGTGGACTGTCACATGCTCAGTGTGGGCTGTCACATGCTCAGTGTGGGCTGTCACATGCTCAGTGTGGACTGTCACATGCTTAGTGTGGGCTGTCACATGCTCAGTGTGGACTGTCACATGCTCAGTGAAGACTGTCACAGATGCTCATTATGGACTGTCACAGATGCTCAGTGTGGACTGTCACAGATGGTCAGTGTGGACTGTCACAGATGGTCAGTGTGGACTGTCAAAGATGGTCAGTGTGGACTGTCACAGATGGTCAGTGTGGACTGTCAAAGATGCTCAGTGGGGACTGTCACAGATACTCAGTGGGGACTGTCACAGATGCTCAGTGGGGACTGTCAAAGATGCTCAGTGGGGACTGTCACAGATGCTCAGTGGGGACTGTCACAGATGCTCAGTGTGGATTATCACAGATGCTCAGTGTGGATTATCACAGATGCTCAGTGAGGACTGTCACAGATGCTCAGTGGGGA
Organism: Cherax quadricarinatus; assembly: GCF_038502225.1. Lineage (NCBI taxonomy): Eukaryota > Metazoa > Arthropoda > Malacostraca > Decapoda > Parastacidae > Cherax > Cherax quadricarinatus. The sequence continues at coordinate 18,704 of NW_027197549.1, forward strand.
CTGTCACAGATGCTCAGTGGGGACTGTCACAGATGCTCAGTGGGGACTGTCACAGAAGCTCAGTGGGGACTGTCACAGAAGCTCAGTGGGGACTGTCACAGATGCTCAGTGGGGACTGTCACAGATGCTCAGTGGGGACTGTCACAGATGCTCAGTGGGGACTGTCACAGATGCTCAGTGTGGATTATCACAGATGCTCGGTGGGAATTGTCACAGATGCTCAGTGGGGACTGTCACAGATGCTCAGTGTGGATTATCACAGATGCTCGGTGGGGACTGTCACAGATGCTCAGTGGGGACTGTCACAGATGCTCAGTGGGGTCTGTCACGTGTGCCCACTAGAACCTAACACAAATGCAAACGAAAGTCCTGTCACAGACGCTCCCTTGGACCATCACAAGTGCTCACTGGGGCTCGTAACACGTGCACACGTGGGCCCTTCACACGTGCAGACGTGGGCCCGTCACACGTGCATACGTGTAACTGTCACTGAAGAACTTCGCCTTGAATATTCCCATCTTAATTCCTAGGTATTCCACGTTACTGATTCTTGTTCCAAAATTTAGTTCAGCAACCGCAGGTGTTAATCCTATGTCTCCAGGTACTATACTCTCAGGGTAATTGAAAATCATGCAGGATTAAGGTTAGTTTAACCCATACCACGGGTGGGGTTAGAACCCACAATCAGAGAGTCATAAAACGCCAGACCGACGCGTTAACCACTTGGCCAGCTAGCTACAACAAAATTCATTCAACTAGATATATTTATAGACCATAGGAAGGTTAGCATAGGCACCACTGTGACTACAAATGCAAGTTTTTAAAGAGGAATCTCCCGTTAATGAAGCCGTGACGAACTCTAGTTCAAGTCCCTTCAAAGCTGTCAACATGACTCACGAGTTAAGATCAATTTTACCGTAAGCTACGTTCTCATAGAGTACTATAAGAGCCCGTGGGTTTTAATCTGCATCATTGTTCCCGGTTGGATATAGAGGCTCGAATGTGGACAGATTATCATACGATGATAGGGACTGACTCCCTCGTCTTGTGTTATCATATGTATATAATTCTATAGTAGTCATTTTGTCAATTTATTCTATTGATAAGGCGAATGGATGGCAAAAAGCCTACAAGAAAAAGATACCCAGATGTTACACACGCGTTTCATTCAGGAAGTTCAAATGTTTATCTTGAATGTTTTTTTCAAGCAACCTGACCTTATCACCTGCCACTTTTTTTCCACGTTTCCTGTCATCTCGTATGAATAGTAGGGAAAACTGTAGTAAATGGAACGCACGTGGGATGTGCTCGCATTCCTCATCCAGGAATTGTGAATTGGAGATTCTGAATACTTCGAGAAAGAAAGCTATGACTTTGCCTCTTTTTGTCTTGACGTTGCGATGAGATAAGATATCTTGTGTATAATAATATGCATTGAGAAGGTATCTGATTTTCATTCATTTTTATATTACGAATTTAATAGTTGGTTCTAGATTATTGATGGAACCGATGATGTTATGCAAATCGAGATTTGAGGGAACAGTAATTAAAATATCATTTAAGTATCTAAACCATTTAGTTGAACTGAGGATCCTAGCTAACATATGGCTGTTTTCTAAGTCCTCCACATAGACGTTGACTAGAAATGTGCTGTGGGGCGAGCCCGTGAGTAATTCGAAGCCGATGCAATTATAACGAATACAAAGATCGATTAGATCTACAAAATCTCTGCGAGGAACGGGACAATTTGCATCAGCGGTAATTATTTGAGACTGAAAGTCGATGACGTTGTCTACTCTCACGTTAGTGACTGGCAGCATAACGTGAAAATGTACAAGCTTCAGATCACTAACGTTAAGCTTTTTAATCCGGCTTATGAGGTGACCTGAGTGATTTATTGTTAATGATCTGATCACCTAATCACCTGACCACCTGAAACCTAATCACCTGACCACTTAATGATTTAACCAGTTGATCTGACCACCTCGTGATTTAATCCAGTTGATGACCTGTCATATAATAAACCGATAACCATACAGCTAAATTTTGCTTTACAAATATTTCCTACCTGCTACTCATCTCTCCTCTCCGCCCCTATCCCACTCTCCTATTCTTCCATCCAACCCATGTCTCCCAAGCCACTTTTATTTTCCCTCCTTAGTATCACCTCCCTCACATCTCTTCATTCCCAATCTTTCTCCTCTCTCCTGCCATCCCTCCCAACTTCCAAGTCCCGTCTCCTCTCCTTCCCGTTATTCCTCCCTCTTTAATCTCTGTTCTCCTCTCGCACCCCTTGTCCTTCTCATCGTCTCCTTTCCTCTCCCTCTTTCAAGTGATCCGTGGATTTAAATGGGGTCATATAAATCTAACTCTGCTTGCTGCTGGAAAGACTGCTAGCTCCGAGGATCATAAGGTTGAGTTTCTGCTCTGTGACGACTGTAACTCGACTCTCCGAAGTGTGGTCGGTTAGCACCGTTTTGCGATAACAAACCCGGAATTAGGTACATAACAGGTTCAGGGAAGACAATTATCATCGCAACATTAAACAATCCTTCGTAAGGTATTCTCACTGTCCTGGTTACTATGTGCTTTTGTCCTTACATAAATGCGTATATGCATGTACGTATTTATATATTTATGTAAGGTAGTACGTTTGATACTTGTGCTACATTTAGGAATCATTTGTGCAGTTATGTTTTGCCTTCCGTGCAGGATATTCAGCAGAATAGAGGCCGGAGAGAGTGAATGAAGAGGCGAGGTATTTAGTCATGATAGGTGATCATTCCTTTAGTCTTAATTGAAGGTGTTTAGTCTATTTGCCTACAGCACAGGTATGAGGATGGAGAACAATATACCTAAGCAATAGTTGAAGAGTGTCTCTCTAGTGGGTGGGGCCCATTTAGTAAAAATGTGACATGGCAATAACTTGCTTATCAATAAAGTTGTAGTAGATATCTTCTACACCACGATACCATGGTGTTCTTCCACTGTCTCCATAATAAGTCTCCTTTATATTCAACTGAAGAAGCCTTCTGCTTAAAACGTTTTGGAAATTAAGATACTGAGGTGATCCATATGTATACTACAGATCAGCTTGTCAGTATCTATACCAGTGTTAACATTATACTTGTCTGACACAGCAACATATTAGTCCTCTGGAACAGAGAATATCCTCTATAACTCTGTTGCTAAGCAACTTACTAGCATGACCTATTTACCTTAGTATAACAAGTAGATGGTGGTAGAACAAGCAAATGGAGGTAATATAACAAGAAAGTGCTGATAGTATAAGAAGTTGATGGTGGTAATATAACTAGGAGATGGCGTTAGTTTAGCAAGAAGCTGGTAGTAGTATAAGCGGATTGTGGTAGTATAGCAAGAAGCTATAATTTAACAGGCAGATGGTGGTAGTTTAACAAGAAGATGATGGTAGTTTAACAGGTGCATTTTTAGGGAAATAAGAACATGATAACATAAGAAAGAAGGAACACTGCAACAGGCCTACTGACCCATGCGGAGCAGGTCCATGTCTCACCCCCCGGATTAGACCAATGACCCACCCCCCGGATTAGCCCAATGACCCGCCCAGTCTGGTCACCTCTACTCAAGGATGGAGCTCTGCAGCAGACCCAGCAGCACAAACTAGTAAGGTCCAACTCACACCCACCCACACCCACTCATGTATTTATCTAACCTATTTTTAAAACTACACAACGTTTTAGCCTCAATAACTGTACTCGGGAGTTTGTTTCACTCATCCACAACTCTATTACCAAACCAGTGCTTTCCTATATCCTTCCTGAATCTGAATTTTTGCAACTTGAAGCCATTGCTGCGAGTCTTGTCTTGGCTGGAAATTTTCAGCACGCTATTTACATCCCCTTTATTTATTCCTGTTTTCCATTTATACACCTCGATCATATCCTCCCTAATTCTATGCCTTTCGAGAGAGTGCAGATTCAGTGCCTCAGTTTATCCTCATATGGAAGATTTCTGATACATGGGATCATCTTTGTCATCCTCCTCTGTACGTTTTCCAGAGCATTTATATCCATTCTGTAATACGGTGACCAGAACTGAGCAGCATAGTCTAAATGAGGATTAACCAAGGATATATAGAGTTGAAGAACAACCTGAGGACTTCTATTATTTATACTTCTAGATATGAAGCCAAGAATTCTGTTAGCTTTATTGCGAACACTAATGCACTGTTGTCTTGGTTTTAGATTACTGCTAACCAGAACTCCTAAATCCTTTTCGCAATCAGTAGTATTAAGATCTACATTATTTAGTTTATATGTGGCATGGCTATTTAACTGTCCAACATTTAGAACTTTGCATTTGTCAATATTAAACTGCATCTGCCACTTCCCCGACCATTGCATCAGTCTATTCAAATCATCCTGGAGTGCTCTAGTGTCCTCATTAGAATGAATTGGACGGCCTATTTTGGTGTCATCAGCAAATTTGCTTATGTCGCTATTTATTTCCTCATCTATGTCGTTTATGTAAATTGTGAACAACAACGGGCTCAACACTGACCCCTGAGGAACACCGCTTGTGACGTTCCCCCATTCTGATTTCTCCCCATTTATGTAAACACTCTGCTGCCTATTTGTAAGCCATGCCTCTACCCAGGAAATAATTTCTCCTATTCCGTGTGTCTTAAGTTTCCTCAATAGCCTCTGATGTGGAACTCTATCGCAAGCCTTACTGAAGTCCATATACACAATGTCATATTCATTACCATGATCTACCTCCTCAAACACCTTAGTGAAAAAAGTTAGTAAATTCGTAAGACAGAAACGCCCCTTTGTAAAACCGTGTTGAGATTCATTAATCAATCTGTGCCTGTCAAGATGGCTACGAATTGCTTCGGCAATTATTGATTCCATAAATTTTCCCACTGTGGAGGTAAGGCTTATTGGTCTATAGTTCGAAGCCAAGGACCTGTCGCCTGCCTTGCCTTCGAAGCAGTCCCCAAAAACGTTTCTTGAGTTGTCAATCCCACTCCTTCGGCTGTGTGAAAGGGTAAATGATTATACAAATAATTGCCCCAAATGAGCATGTGGCAATATGCAGTCAGTAACTGAATACTGCCGTCTATAGTACAGTTTCAAACCCCTTGTGACTACAAGAACAGCGCAGCTCCCATGTATAACAAGTTGGTTTGAAATCTAACTTACTCCTGTAGCTTGAGCATAATACAACAGATATAGATGACTTAATAGCAGCAGAAGTGTCCTTTGAAGAATGTTGCACTGTCTTCTGCCCCGTCGGGAAATCGGTAACTCTCTTGCCGTTATACTAACCTGTTCTTCAAGATTAGTCTATTTTTTTTCCTTTTCACAATGTCACTACAAGAAGCTGCACACACTTCTTTGTAATATTTCTACTGTGATTATGGAGATTGTCCGAGAGGTCGAGAACGCACTGTTTTAGTTCCTTTGTTAAGGTCAATGCACGTGTAACACGTTCCTCGTACAAGTTCTTGACGCAACCCTCCCTGCGGCGGGATCCGCCTCTTGGTGCAGCCCCTAACCGGTGATTTCAGCATAATTTCCATACTTAACACTGCAACAGTAGTTAACACAGAATGCTTGATTTTTTGTTATTTATCGATCGCCTACAGTTCATAATTGTCCCACATGTGAATAAAGTGATGCAGGGGTTTTTCTGTACTTTTCCTCCTACGGTAGAGAGAATCCCTTTTCTCAATTCTCTGTCACTCCTATTACACTAACACTACTCCACAGAGGTGGTGCATACGTGACTTCTGTGACGCTCCAAAGTACAAACATGTGTTAAATATTAAATTGTTGATCAGGAAGCTAGAGGCTAGCAGCCTCTCTGGAGGCTGAGTCCCTCAGGGGACTGAAAGGGGCTGATAAACCCCCCTTCCTGGAGAAATTTCTCCACATACATGGTGGTAGTTAAACAGGCAAATGATGTTAGTTTAAAATAACAAGCAGGCTATAGACGAAAATTATAGTTACTGTACCACTAAGAACAAGCCTGATCTCTCATAATCTGCTTTTTTTCTCTCTCTCTCTCTCTCTCTCTCTCTCTCTCTCCACTCAGTGTATCTTTCACTGTTATTATTTTCTTGAGTTTCACTGCTTATGCTTCACATATTGGCACTAGGCTGATCTGTAGGCTTTGTCACATATTGCCGGTGAGGAATGTGTTCTTGTTGCAGATTAAGGATGTGTCCAGTGCTTTCACTTGGTTGTCAACATCCCCTTGGAGAAGAGCATTCCAGTCGGTGGTGGCGAGCTCAGAGCAAAGGGCTCTCTCTCTCTCTCTCTCTCTCTCTCTCTCTCCGAGGGGTTGACTCAGTGTATCTTTCACTGTTTTATTACTTTTCTTATGGTGCTTTTCACTGTCAATATTTTCCTTAAGCTTCACTCCACTAAAGTAGACTGCAATATAATTATTTCAGCACGAAGCTGGTGAGGTGTGTTGACTCAGCCAGCAAGGAAGACATATTATAATGCCTGACCTGATAACACCGAGTGAATCAAAATACTTGATTTCCATTAATGGAGGTTGGAAAGAAGAGGCGGGACCTGAGAGTGATGGGAGTTGAGATTGATAGGTTAAAAAGGGAATGGGGTAGAGAAGGGACAAGGGAAGGATGGTACGGGAGAGGACTGACGGAACGGTAAAGGGGAGGAAATGACTGTAAGGGGAGGCGGAGCAAATATTGAGTTATCATGATTGGATGGACCCTTGTTTACATTGTTAGCAGCGGTGGCGCTGGTAACTAACTAGACTTCTCGAGGATTGTATTGTGACCTTGTGAGCGTCACACACAAGCGTGACGTTCCCGTTACACCATTATGAGCGTTCTCGTCACACCAGTATGGTGAATGTTCCCGTCACGCTGTTGTGTTACAGTGAGTGTTCCTGTCACAATGTTATGGTGATTGTTCCAGTCACAATGTCGTGATGATTGTCACCCCGTCACAATGTTGTGATGATTGTTCCCGTCACAATGTTGTGATGATTGTTCCCGTCACAATGTTGTGATGATTGTTCCCGTCACAATGTTGTGATGATTGTTCCCGTCACAATGTTGTGATGATTGTTCCCGTCACAATGTTGTGATGATTGTTCCCGTCACAATGTTGTGATGATTGTTCCCGTCACAATGTTGTGATGATTGTTCCCGTCACAAAGTTGTGATGATTGCTCCCGTCACAATGTTGTGATGATTGTTCCCGTCACAATGTTGTGATGATTGTTACTGTCACAATGTTATGGTCATTGTTCCCGTCACAGTGTTATGATGATTGTTACTGTCACAATGTTATGGTCATTGTTCCCGTCACAATATTATGATGATTGTTACTGTCACACTGTTATGGTCATTGTTCCCGTCACAGTGTTATGATTGTTCCCGACACAAAGGTTATGGTGATTGTTCCCGTCACAGTGTTGTGATGATTGTTCCAGTCACAATGTTATAGTAAGTGTTCTCGTCACAGTGTTATAGTAAGTATCGCCGTCACAATATTAATGGTGCTGCCGTCACAGTACTAAGTACTGTGTAAAAGAAAAAAAAACTGTCTTCTCCCTGCTGCTTATATCTCATTCTTGTTTTCATCTCTACACACTCCTATCTTCTTGTCTTCCCCACCTGTCTTCATATCTCCCCCTGCTGTCCATCTGTCTTTTCCTCCTGTTTACCTCACTGCCCATCTACCTGTGTTTCCCGTCATTCTGTCTCTCTCTTTCTGTCTTTTAAACCTATCTCCACTTCAGAATGCATTTCTCATCTTCCTCTCTTCCTCTGCCTTCCATCTGTAAACATTTTCCTATTATGTTTACTGGCTTTCCATTCTCCCCTTTCCATCAGTCCCTCTTGATTTTCACAACTGTCTACTTTTCTCCTGTGTAATTTTGTCACTGCTGTTTACTTGTCAATATGTGTCCTACACCTATCTACCTATTTTGCCCTCCTGTATACCTGTCTCCTCACTTTACTTGTCTAGCCAACCACTCTGTCTCCCCCCCCTCTCTGACTACTGCCTGCCTCTACAGTCTGCATGTTCCAAAGAACAGGATCGGAGGAAAGGGGGATACCCAAAATCTCATAAATATAACAAAAAAATTGAAATTCAAGCACATTACCGAATAGATAAAAATTGCGATTTTGGCTTAAATAACAACGCTCTTCTTCCCAAATAAGGTAAGCGAAAATTTGTGTATTCAATAATTTCGCAAAAATCATTCTGAACCTTACGAAAAAAAATATGTAAAGTAAAAGGACACAAGTGCAACTAATGTGACATTTTATTGTGGCAACGTTTCGCTCTCCAGGAGCTTTATCAAGCCATTACAAACAATACATGGACACAGAGGGTATATAAAGGCTCAGAGCGAGGTGCAATATTAGTGAGGTACCATTTCGATGTTCACTAGTGGTGGTAGTAGTAGTAGTAGTAGTGACAAAAATAATACAATATGGTAGAGCAATTAATTCGTACATGAGTAAAAGGATATAAAAGCTATTACTTGGGTAACATAAAAATAGGTTGGACAAATATAGACAAATACAGTCAGTCTATATTTGTCCAACCTATTTTTATGTTACCCAAGTAATAGCTTTTATATCCTTTTACTCATGTACGAATTAATTGCTCTACCATATTGTATTATTTTTGTCACTACTACTACTACTACCACTAGTGAACATCGAAATGGTACCTCACTAGTATTGCACCTCACTCTGAGCCTTTATATACCCTCTGTGTCCATGTATTGTTTGTAATGACTTGATAAAGCTCCTGGAGAGCGATACGTTCCCACAATAAAATGTCACATTACTTGCACTTGTGTCCTTTTACTTTACATATTGTCGGTAATTCTACCAACTTTATTGAAAAAAAAAATATTTCATTGTGTTTGTTTACTATTAAATTATTGTAAACTTGTATATATATATACATACACACATACAGAGAAAGAGAGAGGTGCCACCTCTAGAACTATACTGGGGACCTTCATCCTCAGAGAAGAGAATTAACGTACTTCAGGGAAAACTCAAGACTTTTCCCGGAACTGTTTAAGTATTTTCTTTTCCTGTTACAACCTATATTATATGTGAACTTTATTTGAAAACAAAATACACTAACGAAGATGCAATACGAAGGAGAACAACATAAATTATATCTCAGGGTCTACATCTCAAATACTTCATCCAGCTCCCCGGCGTAGGGCCGTGTGCCCAGAATGCTGCAGCAGACATTTTTCCTTTGTTTTGCAACACTGCGTGTCTGAAAGAGGAAGCTGGCCTCTCTGGAATCATTGGTTTCCACGGTGAGTTTCTCACGTAAATCTTTCAGGAATTTTAGAGCACACTTAGCCCATCCTCCAAGGGTTTTCGACCTTACTGGGACGAAGTTATAGCAAGGTACCAGCCCTCTGTATTTGTTGATTATCTGGATCTCCCTGAAGCTGTCGGTACCAGTTCCTTCGGCTTCAGAGTATAGCAAGGAGATGTCAACCAATGTGAAGGCACAATTGTAGCCCGATGCAATCTGTTGACTATCCGACCAGGGTAGCATAGTTACTCCATTTGGGAGCTTTTGGCTTCCGCGGCGAGACTGCTTGATGTCACTGACCTCATCATATCTGGCATATCATGCAGAGCAAATTGATCAGCTGAAGACCTGCCGCATTTGCACCTGTATTCAGTGAGAATTGGGGCTGCCAGGGGAAGGGCTACGCCAATCCGAATGGCCTGCGTGTAGAGCCGAGTGGCCAAGGAAGAATTAGAAACAGTTGAAAGGAATTTTCCTGAATGTGGTTCCATCTCTTCTAGGAGACGAGCTTTGTTCTTTCCCGAGGTGTTGTTGAGCAGTGTGTTGTAGACTTTTTCCATGATCGGTTTGTTCTAGTGGGATTTTTTGTGTTCTCTTGGAGGACCTGATTTACTTGAAAGGTCTGCAAAGCTGTCGCATTGTTTAGCTGTTCCGATGAATTTTTTGTCGTGAGCTTCTATACCACTCCTCAAGCGTTCGGGGACAATCTCCTTTTCCAGTTCACTGGAATCATATAAGAGGAAAGAAATGAAGGTAATGCTACTTGCTTGCCTGGAAGAGTTGCTTGATCCCATTGGTGATCTTCCAGTGACAGATTCATTGCCCATCTTAAAGACATATTTCGGAAGTGCGTCTTATTCATCAAGTGTGTAGTTGTGAAAGGAGGGTGCACAACTTAAAAAGTAAGTTAGTCTTGTCAGATTTAGACACCTTGTGAGGAGATACAGTGCATCATGAGCATCCGGATCACTTATTCTCTCCTCCATCCTCTTCAGGTCATTCAGTTTGTTCTTGAGGTCTGTGTCGATGACCTGATGACCCAGAGGTATTCCCAATGGGATACTTTTTGACAGAGAGGTAGTAGAGGCTTCAGGAATGATTGTTCGGCACAGCTGTAATTATTTCCTGGTTTGTTAAGACGATTTCACAATTAGAGGGATTGAGAATGAATCCTAAATCTTCTCCCTGTCACTTAACCAGTTGTAGGTCCTCTAGCAGGGACTCTTCCGTGCCTGCCAGTGTGCCATCATCCAGGTACCAGATGCCGCCAAGCAGAAGAGAAACGGAGAGAGAGTGGATCATCCTGCTGAACCCCTCTGATGAGGTGATTTCAGGCTCACTAAATCTAAAAAATGGAAGTTTTGCTATAGCCAGCTGTTTTCGAACAGCTGGCAAGATCACATCTCTTTTCACCATTTTAATGGCATTCCTAAAGTCTGGTTTGACTATGGTCTTGTCTTCTGGTAAATCCCTGATGTGTTTTACTGCTGTTTTGGCAAACAGACGAGGAAGAGTGTTACCAACAGAGATTTGTCTGATTCCCCCCCCTTCTCCTTCAAAGCACATAATGAGGCTCCGAAAAAAAAGAGAGGTTGAATTTCTTCAGGAATCCGCTTCACCAGACAGTTGTTGACGATGGTTAACTCTGAAAGGGAAATTAATGCAGCTGTGCCAAGCATGGGATTTACCATCTCTTTGATGTGTTGTGGTCTGAGTACAGTGTGATCTCCTGTTAGAAATGATATTATCTCTTTATGAACGTCTGATTCAAGCAAAATTAACTGTCCAGTGGTAGGATCATCATCAGGGATGTTATATATATATATATATATATATATATATATATATATATATATATATATATATATATATATATATATATATATATTATTACTAAAATAAATTGTTGTTTTTATAATAAGGTTAGGTAAGTTTTCTAGATGCAAAATTATAAATTTTTACATCAACATTAATGAAAAAAAAATATCTTTAAACGTATATATATATATATATATATATATATATATATATATATATATATATATATATATATATATATATATATATATATATATTATACTTTTACACTTCTCAGTGCTTTATCAGGAGCCGTGCAGTGTTGCATGAATAGCAACAGGAGAAATGTGGGGAAAGTTTTCTCAGAGAACGGTAGCGTGAATGACACCCACCACAGGTTCTCTCAGAAGGTGAGAGGCACTTGTCCATTTGCCCCCCCCCCCACGCCCCACCCCATACAGTGTAGGGTATACAAGGGCCTCCAAGATTGCAGAAAGTGAAAAGTAGAAAAACTATGATATTTAATAGCCAGCCCTAAGCTTCTAATCACTGAGAACAGGTCATGTGACGTAAGAGATTACGTTACAATAGTGGATAATGCACATACAGAATGCTGCTATTATGTGTAACCTTCCAATTAATAAAACACAAGAAATAAATGTGCTCATATGTCAACCTACAATGCCGCACATCCCAGGAACTTCTAAAACATACCAGGAAGTACCTAGGAGGATCTAAGCATATCTCAGCATATGTTCCTTAGTACTGACTCCCACTTCTCAGTATTTATTAATATAGCCGTATTGTTTATAAATCTCTCTCTAAAATTCCGATTATTCTTACGGTATAATAACTAGACAATTCCTGAATTTTCCGAATATCCTTTAACATCACTAAGAGTCTAATTCTGTAAACCACTAAACTAGATGCAATCACTATATTGCAATCAACCGCGTGTACCTTGATACCGCTGTAACTAGATGGGTTTAGGACCTCAAAGGAAATTAGTCACCCTGTCTGCCTCTTCTTGGGCTACCCAAAGTCATCCACACCTGCACTGCCATGCACAGCAGTTTGTTATTGTATCCATGCCCACCCATACAAAAACGAACTCTCTTGCCTACTTCCATACTACTAGTGTTTATATATATATCGATTATGTTACAGTCGGTGATTGCAACCACTTGGCCTTGTGTACCATGTAGCCTTAGGATACCTTTATGTAATAGTAGTTAAACGGGCTCTACATTATGTCGACGTTCACGACGAACGTAACATGATGTTCAGTGTGCAGACACTGGTCTAACGGCACCAAATCACTTAAGATAAAGATTTACACCCCCAGCCGTGGCTTGTCTAGCATAGTTAAGATCGTTTTGCAACTAGTTTAGTGGTTTACTAAATTAAGTTGTTAGTAATATAATAATAATTAATAATAATAATAGTGGTTGATCATGGATAATTATGATAGTAATGGCTTTAAAAAGAAAAAAATCAGGAAATGCCTAGTTAATAGAAGAAAGAAAAGCCTGAATAGGAGAATTCACACAGGCATATTAAAAGACACTGAGAGTATTTCCTAAATATTCTAGAACTTTCTGCGAAATCGGGTATTACCGGTTGACAAAATGAGGGACTTATTCCTTTTATGTCATTAGTTAGAAGATTGTTCATATTAGCTGCATTCTGTATGTGGACGATCCACTCTAGTAATGTAACTTCCATTGTCACATGACCTGTTCCCAGGGCTGGTTATTAACTATCTCCTAGTTATTTTACCTCATGCTATCTGCAAACACTGGGACCTACTCCACCAGTCCCCACATAGGGGTGGAGGGGGACCGGTGTGTGGTTGGCATTCCACTGGGTCTCTCTCCGTCAGTAATGTATTGGCTGGCGCAACCGAGCTACCATACTCTGTAAAGACTTAACCCTGTTTCTCCTGTTGCTGCCTTGCAACATTGCACAGTTCCTGATGATGCACTGAGAAGTGTGAAAGTATAAAAGCTAAGGATTTCCACCCTCCGTGCCTTGTCTTTATAATATATATATATATATATATATATATATATATATATATATATATATATATATATATATATATATATATATATATGTATATATTAAATGCGCGCAAGAATAGTGGAAAGTGACACATGATGCAAACCAACCACAGAGGGAAATGAGTGATAGCTGTAGGCCTTTCGCATTACAATCAACACATCGTCAGGAGCTTGCGAAGTTGCAGAAATGAGTAGGTAATTTCAGCAAATTAGTTCCGTGGGATGCCTTGCCAAGAGTGCCTAGTGCCAGGGAGATTTTGTATTATAGCAAAAAGAGAAAAGTCAGCCCATAAGCTAAGGTAATTTAGTGATTATCTAACTAAATTAACATTGGTAACATGCTAGTTATCAAGATTATCAGTCGGACTTAATTAAAAAATATAAAGGACTTCAAATTCTGAATAAAGCTGTGTCTGGCATTTTCCTTAGGAAATATTCGAAAACAATTAAATAAAACGAAAATCTAGTGGGTAGACTCAGGTCGAACCTCAACAGGAGGAGCAACCACCCTAGTTCCTATGTGTGGAACCCTGACACGTAAGGCAATCCATGGCAATCGTATAAGAATCAGGTTTCAGATTGTGCACGATAGCCTCAATTATAATCGAATCGAACTTAACCCACAACTATCATTTAATAACGAAAGTTTATCGTGTTAATAATTACAGACTCAAGAATATTTCTTTCTAGCCATGAAGTACATCGGACATTGACTTTTGCCTCAGATCATTTGGCAGGATTATTACACAATCGTGTGTGGTTCAATATCGCACTAGATTCTTGAGCTGTCCTTACTGAATACTGGTGTTCAGTAATTCTAACATATAGAGGTTTGCCAGTCTGTCCGACATACGAAAGGTTGCATCCTCACCACCTACACCATGTTTTGGAGAATTCTTGTTCAACATACTCTAAACGGTGCGTGAATTAAAACAACCTGTATACTGAGTGTCTTTAAGGCATTAAGCAGAAATGATAAATTCTTATTGTATGGTAGAACAAGCGCATTCCTGTTATGACAAGTTTTCTAGGTTCACTCCTATGATAAGTTTTTCTAGCTGCCACCAAAACACTCTCCAAACTCAAAGATTTTCCTAATTTCCTCATGTATGAACTCAGTGCTACACACGCTGTAAGCTGCATCAGGCAGATTCAAATGGGGAGAGAGAGAGAGAGAGAGAGAGAGAGAGAGAGGGCATAAATCAATATAAATATAACGAAACTTTATGAAAAGAAGTTTGAATAACAAGCACAATCAAACAGTTAAAATTAATTAAATTCATTATACATCAGGTAAAAAATGAATAAGAAAATCACATCATTATAATACAAACAAATACTTGAAGAGCAAGGGACAGGTGGAAGGTCCAGTAGAGGAAGAGGGGGAGGGGTGAATATAATGCTAACTAGCCAGCATTTGTAGAAGGTGGCTAGACAGCCGTGGGCAGAGGATGAAGTGCAGCTCCCACCTTAATTAAGCCTGGATAAAGAGCTACCTAGCTAGCCAAACTGATTTAGTTCAGCCATGAAGCTAATTTTCTCGATGAATCCTAAGATAAGCCGTGGGTAAAGACTGGTGTTCATAAAGATGCACAGGATGTAGTAAAAATTGAGTATATCCAGAGGGTGGATAAAGCGAAGGCTGCTTCTCCATTCCTTAGAACTGAAAATGAAACCATCTCCAAGTTAGTCACGGCTGAACTTGACAGCACTTGCATGTCTGAGGGACCAGACATGCAAGTGCTGCCAGCACTGCTTGTCTGAGGGATCAGACATGCAAGTGCTGCCAGCACTGCTTGTCTGAGGGATCAGACATGCAAGTGCTGCCAGCACTGCTTGTCTGAGGGATCAGACATGCAAGTGCTGCCAGCACTGCTTGTCTGAGGGATCAGACTTGCAGGTGCTGGCAGAAATGAAACAAAGAATATAAGAATATGCCAATTCAAATGGGTGGCTAGTACAGAGCCAAATTTAAGCGAATAAAAGAAATGCTGTATCCTAGGATAACGCATATTGAATAGATTTAGCATACTGCACTAATACTTCCTATAATAATCCAGAACCTGAGAAACAACTAACAGATACTAACCAAAGCCAAAAAAACTAAAATGTCTTAAAAAACCAGAACCCCAATACCATGGTACTTACGTAGACAACAGCTCTGAGAATCAACAGAGTTATTATTCTTGCTGTTGCTACTGTTGTGTTGCTATTGCTGCTGTTGTTGTTGGTACTTCTTTTTTTTCACTTTATTCTTTTGAAGCGCTACGACTACGAGGCCTGCTCCCAGCAGTCGGGTGACTATTTTGTCCAGATCTGAGCGGATAAAGGAGTGCCAGCACGTTTTCTCAAAAGAAACTAGAATTAAATGTTCCCCATTACGTCAGGAGGACCCCCTCATAACGTGGAGAGAGCCAGACACCCGCACCCAGAACCCGGTCAACCAGGACAGGTTGATGTATGGCGCCCCTATCAATTACCCAGTGGCTGTGCCACACGGACGAGCGCTACTGGAAGGGAAGAATGTGTTGCTGAAACTCCAAACATATGCCGAGTTACACGTCCGCGCTGGACAAATGCTGGCGTAGAAGATCAGAAGTGAGGGACCAACATCTGGTTACACAGGGGGAAAAAGGACGCAAGAAGAGCAAGTAGGGTGAAATTAACAAGAATCAAACTGAACACTCCTCTCTCAACCCACATTTGGTAATGACAGGCAGAGTAAACGAAACAAACACCGGGAAAAAAGTCAGCAAACTACAGAACTGCCAATCATTACACAAGAAAATAAGTTTCAAGCGAATCAGATGCTTTTTGTTTTACATACATCTGCACTAACTACCTGCTTGTCTTCTCCTTGTGTCTCCTACAGAAACATTCAGGGAACTACAACTATCACCACAATATATTTAAAGACATTTTTCTCAATTTTTAAAAATAGAATGTTTGATTCATTAGCATTTAATGCCGGTGAAGAAGAGTAAAAATTTAGTATAAACGGAATATTGATAGAGAGAGAGAGAGAGAGAGAGAGAGAGAGAGAGAGAGAGAGAGAGAGAGAGAGAGAGAGAGAGAGAGAGAGAGTACACATACAAAATAAAATTAATTACAGTGTTAAGTGATATTTAAAATGACACAATAGATGCTTGCAGCTACAACATGTCACTGGGTCAGCAAAGTCGGACTTAATAACTGGAATACAACCCAAGCAAACTCATTTAGGTGACTGTACATATACAGTTTTACATCTGGAACACTGACCTCTACCTTTGCAGCTACAAATGCGTAATCACACAGACGCATGCACACACCGTCGTAATCTGTGTGTGTGAGAGAGAGAGAGACAGACAGACAGACAGACAGACACACACACACACACACACACACACACACACACACACACACACACACACACACACACACACACACACACACACACACACACACCTGGAACGACATACATGGACTTACATCCGCAGCCTCGCGTCGAGTCGGTCCCAATGTGTAATTTTCCCAGTGAGCCTCAGTACAGCAAAATGTCCTAGTTATGAGCCTGTCGGTCTAAATTTTGGTGATGAAATGCGTCCATCCTCGTATTTGCATATTTAATAAAGTCACCAAGATTTTTCTTAATAAACGTAATTTTAGTAAACCTGAGGTACCTCCGTTTCCAAAGGTTCCAAATATCAGGTTTAAAAAAATTACCCCACGTTAATGAAGGTAAACTTCGTCATCATGATGTTGACAGATACACTGGTAATCCTCTTCAGTTAATGGAATGGATACTTAATGGAATGAGATATCGACAAGTTGGTATTCCCCGAAAATGGACTTTCATGTAATTGCCAGATTTTCTTTTTATTCCTTTGCGACATTTGTTTGTCTTTCCTTCATAACTCGAGAACGACTCATCCGATCAACTTCAAATTTCCAATACTTGTATTCAGAAATAAATCTGTTTGACTTTTTTAGGTTATCATAAGTTAACTCTCAATAATTTA
This sequence comes from Cherax quadricarinatus, assembly GCF_038502225.1. Taxonomy (NCBI): domain Eukaryota; kingdom Metazoa; phylum Arthropoda; class Malacostraca; order Decapoda; family Parastacidae; genus Cherax; species Cherax quadricarinatus. Next base: position 35,894 of record NW_027197549.1, read on the forward strand.
CTTTAATGTGGATATAACATATGTTTACTTTCAAGGTAAATGTTAAAATAATCGTACTTATGTGAACAAAGTGCAAATAAAGCTTCCTTAATTCATGCAACAAATATCGTTGGAGCGCAGCTGAATTGCTGCTGGAACTCTTATGTGTGAACTGTGACCAGTGATATACCTAGTGAAACACAAACGTTGATTTGAAGTGGCTGTAGGAGGCCTTCCTTCACTCCACCTCGCCTGTCTCCCCTCCTTCCTCGATTTGGAACTCAGCCATTCGCCTCTATTTACTTATGGTCTAGAGGCGGTTTTTGCCAGACCACGTAAATGCTTGAGTGCCCGTGTCAGTCCTCTGTGCCGCACTCCATTCATCTTACGAATATGTCTCCTGTGTGCCTACCTGCCTGCTGATAAGTCATCATTAAAACTCCTACTGTTGGAAGACAGCTTCAGTGTTGTGAGAACTCTTATGTGCGAGCTGTGACTAAGGATATACCTAGTGAAACACTGGAAATAGTCTTCCTTTTTGCAAAGGCCCTCACAGGCCTCTGCTTCCCCTCTGCCTTTCATTTGACCTCAGCCTTTCGCCTCTATCAACATACAGTGTAGAGGCGAATTTTGCTAGTCCACTGCTACTCGTGCCTCTCAAAATGCTCACAACTCATCGCTTTACCAACCTGAGGAATAACGACGAGTGTGCAGTCCTACGTGAGTTGGTAACCCAGGTGTCCACACACTGAAAATTCGTCTTTCACTCCAAGACAGGTGTGCTAGAATTTTTGCAAGTTGGAGTGAGTAACAATCTGTACAAATATTGCAGTGTTTGGTAACTCTTGAGAAGTCTGCCTCAGCCTGTGACCTTGAGCGAGGCACTGCATCATCTGCCTGAGACTTTCGCCCATATTGACTATGTGAATAAAGGCGAATGTGCGTGCTCAGTTACCCCTGCTGTTCTCCTGTATCTACAACAGTCCGCCTTTAAACTCAGCCGTTCGCCTCTATCAACGACGTGCAGTGTAGAGGTGTATTTTGCTGCCCCGCTGGTACTCGAATATGTGAGTTCCGCAAGTGCTGCAGATTTGTTGTAACTATTTGCATGAGTGGATTACGCTGACTTAGGACATTGTGCTACCATCAGTACCTACGTAGGCTTAAAATGAGTGAGGAATGTCTGGCCTGCTGGGTGACCTTGAAAATGGCACTATAAGACCCGCATGCCACTTACACCCATACTGCGTGTGTCTAGTGAGGTGAATGTCCCTTCCTCGACTTTCCTATTCACCGGTATCCCTTAACTTGTCGCCATTATCTACATATGGGATAAGGGCGAGTTTAGCTGATCCAGGCCAAACAGCGCTCCAAGCCAGCCAGTGAAGGCCAAGGCTACATCTGTTCTGAATCCCAGAATGCCTTTGTGAACGTTCTACAGTGTTCCGGCCGTACCTTCGGTGTTGTGAGAACTAGTTCTTATGTAGTGAAAATTTGTGTCATTCCAAGACACGTGTGCTAGATGTGTTAAGTGCTGCGGGTTTGGAGTTAACAAGTAGTACAGGGTTGGTAACTCTCGAGACGACTGTGGGCCCAGTGAATGACCTTGAAAATTGCACTGCGACCTGCAGGCCACTACACCCATATTGCCTGTGTCTAGCGAGGTGAATATCCCTTCCTTGTCCCTTCTCCTTCCTCGATTTGGAACTCAGCCGTTCGCCTCTATTTGCTTGTGGTCTAGAGGCGTTTTTTTTTTTTTTTTTTTTTTTTTTTTTTTTGCCAGACCACATGGGTGCTTGAGTGCCCGTGTCCTCTGTGCCGCACTCCGCTCATCTTGCGAGTGTCTCCTGTGTGCCTGCCTGCCTGCTGCAAGCAGGTGTCCGGGTGGTTGGCGCGGGCTTGGCGAGCACAGTCAAGCAAGCTTGAGGGCAGCACTAAAAGCTAGCCAGAACAAGCTAAGGCAGCCTGCAGTTATAGCTGTCCTAGGGCCCAGCATGTCTGTGTATTATGTTCTGCAGTGCTGCTGGCATACCAGTGTTTCCTGTAGTGGCTTGAGAACAATTTGACGAGCATTGCAGTGCTGACATTTTGAGTGGGACATGCCAGAGGTTCACTTATAAACATAGTAAGCTTGTGGTGATTGGCTTGTACACAGTGAACATTCATCTGTCATACGTGTGCTAGAAGTGTTAAGTGCTGCTTTCCCCAACAGTTAATTGTCATTTGTAAGCCTGTATTAAGACTTTAAAAGGCTCAGAGTGTACTTCAGTGTAGTGACTCCTTACATTTGATAAATCAGTGTAATACATGCTCTGCTCAGTGTAACTGAACTATTAAATACGGTTACATAATTAAGTTGCTTGTCCTAGTGTCATTGCTGTGTTTTCTAATACATTTTCTCGTTCAGACTGAAACTTTACTGCTAAATTCCCAGTAATATTTCAAATTGCAGTGTTCATCTGTGGTGTGAGTGTGTAACTTATGCTTTGTATTTTTACTGTGAACAAGCTTACTCCTGCATAATGTTCAGTTTCATGAATACTTTCTTACTTGAGTAATTCGGTTACCTTTCAACTGTGTTAAGCAAGAGTCAGCCTGTTAACATCTATGTTCCTTGCCATCTCATCTAGTGGGTCTAGCGCCTAGTTAAAATTGTAATAGTAACAATTTGCAATCATTATACTTCTAGTTATACATTGTGTAAATTGTTTTAGACTATTTGATCAACTGGATTGTAGTGTTTAACTTCTGATACACCAATTTAATGACTGCAGACACGCACTGACACATAATAAACACATTAAAACGCTGGTACCTCTCCAGAAGCTGGGCCTAGTGTGTGACCTTGAGAAGTTGAGTGTGTTTATTACGACCAGCGGTGTACCACTCTCACCTATATTTACATCAACAAAAGTGTATTCTAAGTGATAAAGTGTACACTTGGTGTACTTGGTAACACTTGTCATACATAGTAACGCGTGTGTAAGTGAGATTGTTTAGGTACTGGTTCATCTATCTACAGCTGCACACTTATGCTTGCATACATGTATAACATAGTAACGTGTGAGTTACCCAGGATGGACCAAGGAAGTCAACCAGAGTGATTTATCTCATTGTCATTGTAACATTACCTAGTCGACCAGAGTTTTATCTTTGTCATTGTTTTTTTTTTTTTTTTTTTTATTTTTTTTTTTTTTTTTTTTTTTTTTTTTAGTAATTCTGTTTACAATCTATGGTTGGGGTAAGAGGTTGTCTTCAGCATTCATTGTGATGTCTGCTATATTATTATTTCAGTGAGGTACATTAGGTGGCAGTAGCCTGAACTATCTCAAGTGGAAGTTATCATTTGAACCTCATGTTTAATGTGATGTATGTCAGAATTCTAATTTTATGCTCAATATTACCCTCTCTCTCTCTCTCTCTCTCTCTCTGTTCATCTTTGTAATTTGTGATAAGGTGTAAGACCTCGCCTGTACCATCCATTATATCATTATATGTACCATATTATTAACACACATACAAGAGGTCTCTGAGTGTGTTTTTGGTGGGGTGTGTGTCGTATTGAGTGGTGGTGGTCTGGGTTGAGTATGGTTGGAGGTGTTCATTGAACTTGAGCACTTGTGTCTTGTGATCTATTTTGGACTTCTGACTTTGTAGTGAATATTTGCTCTTGCATAAGCTATAAGGGAAAGATAAGCGAGGAATTCTTGTGTTGTGAGTCTTACACCAGATATCATCACTGGCAAACATGGCAACTGTCATAGAGGAACCTATTTCTGCAGGTGATGGAAATGATGATAGCTTCCAGACCTTTAAAAGTAAACAAAAGAGAAAAAGTGAGAAAGGGCTAGAGCGTCGACGTAGTCAGACTCACTTGACTCGTACACAATGTGATACTAAACGTCCTTGGTGCACAGAGGCTGCAAGAAGTCTTTCTTCAAAGGAAGAATGTGTTAAGCTGAACTTCCCTGACAACACCCCGCTGCCTGCTAAGTGTGCATGGCTAATGGAAGCTGTAAACAAGCATCCTAACTCAAGGATCCAATTTAGGAAAAACACACACAACTTTGTGTTTGTGGAACAGAATAAAGAGCTGATCAATGATCTACTTAGTACACCTTATGGGGATATTAAGCTGCTCCGACCTCAATCAGACACTCACCACTTTAAAAAATGGGTCAGTATCATAATCTTTGGATACCCTCTCTGCATGGACCCATCCCATCTGACTCTAAGTGAGCATATCATCAAGCCTAAAAGACTTAAAGGAAAATCCCAAATTATTGCCAGTTGGGTGGGTCCTGTGCCCCTCCCCCGGAATATCTGGGTGCATGGTTTACGTTTCCTAAACATCGAAGTGTACCTACCCCCTAAACGTAGGTGTTACAAATGCCAGCACTATGGCCATGTTGCAGTAGACTGTGGAATACTACATTCTTGGTGTGGTAAGTGTGCTGGGAAACATTCCACTAGAGAATGCACAGTAGGCCCTGACAGCCAAAAATTTAAGTGTATTAACTGTAAAGAAGTTGGGGTTACAGTTTCCCACAAGGACTGCAGTCAGAACCCAAACAACCTTCGAGGTAAACCTGATAACAGTCCTTTAATGGTAACTGAGGATGGGGCCATCCAGTCTACCACAGCCAGATCTGAGACTGAACCTCTGCAAAGTGTGCAAGAACCCCACCTCACTGCAAACAATTCTGGTGATACCAGAATGCCATCACACACACCAGCTGTGGAGGAGCTAGCCATCCCTGCTAGCACATATGGAACTACTGGTCTGCCACTACAGATACCTATGGCTACACCTGAATATGGGGATGAGTTTGTCATTTCTCCCAATACACACAACTACAACAGTCAGACGGACACCACACAGGTAACCTCCCTGGAAATTGGAGATGAGTCAGATGCACAGGACCTACCTGCAATGAATGATGAAACAGAGAACACTAATGTAACCATGGTACCTGTTAAGGTGATAGGTGTTAAAGGAAGCACTAACCCAGAAGTGCCATCCTCCGGAGAGGCATTGGATTCGCCTGACCTTCCTCATATTATAACAAATTTCCAGAAAAAAATTGAGCATCTTGAACAGATCCTGACAAGTTTAATAAATATATGTAATCAGGATGATGCTCTTGAGCATGGTGATGATGTCAAAAGTGCAGCAATCTCCGTTCAGCTTCCAGCAATTTGTGAGAAAGAAGCCCATAACTCTTGCCTTCAAAACTTGCCTCATAACTGGCTGCCAAAATGCCGAAAAATGCTTAAAAATAAAGGTTCTGAAGATAAAGACGTACAAACTATGCTATTTGCTCTTAAGTGTCTGCACACTGTAGTCAAAGCATAATAGTTTTACCATCTTATGAGCAAGAGATTGTAATAACTCACTACAATGGATACATTACAAATCTTTTCATGGAACATTGCTTCCATCAGGAAGCGGTTGCCTGACTTACATCATATTAGTGCAACCAAGAATATTGATGTCATCTGTTTGCAGGAATGTAGATTGAAAGATGGAGCACCTCCACCAAACTTGCCTGGATATGCAGCTTATAACCTAAGGTCAACCAACTGTTGTGTGATGTATGTCAGAAAGAACTTGCCACATTCACTCCTTTCCTTGCAGAGTCGAGTTAACATGCAGTATCATGGTGTCAAAGTATATGCAGGCGATTTTTCCATAAACATTTTTAATCTCTATGCCCCAGCGAACCAGCTTCGACCTGATGCTTTACCAGATCGCATCAATAGTGAACCTACCATCATTCTTGGAGATTTTAATGCCAGACATAAGAATATTGGTGGGTCTATTACAAACACCAATGGAACTAAACTAGTGAGATTGCTGAATGAGCATGATAATGTTCGAATTGTGGGCACTACTGAGCCTACTCACATATATGGTGGCATACTAGATCTGTGTCTTGGATTTAATACATCATATACGATGCATGACTCTGTCATAGTTGATGATCTTCTATCTGATCACTTCCCAAGACTAACAACTGTCAATCTTGATCACATCTCCAGCAATCAAGGAGCTAAATACAGAAGGAGGAAACTTATTCTCAAACCAGAACACAGAGACAACTTTATTAACCACTTGGATCAATGGTATAAGAATTACGAGCCCACTGGCACACAAAAATTTAATGATGATTTAATTACCACTATTGAGAGTGTTCTCACAGATCAAGTGGGCAGGAATAGGAAACAAAGACCCTCCACTATAAATAACAATAAAAACCAATGTAAATACTATAATGATCCACAGCTGCGCAATCTAACACATGCAGCTAGGAGGATTGGTAAAGCATACCGTGAATGTAGAACCCCAGACCTGCTCAGAACGTTCCAAGCTGCACTAACAAATGCAAGGAATAGAAAGGAAGAACTTAGGCAACAGGAATGGGAACAGTTTGTTAGTGGATTAAATAGGTCCACCCCTTTGAGTTTGGCTTGGAAAGGTATAAATAAAATAACCAGGAAAAAGACTGGCAATGTTGCTCATCCCTTTCCTCTTGAAAAAGCAAATGACCTCATAAATGACTGGTCCAAAACATCCAGGCATGAAAGCCTTCCATCTCATATTAGAAAAAATTTAGAGAGTACTTCTGAAGAAATGTTGAAACTGATTAATTTTATGAGCCAAAATATTGATGAGAGTGATTGCCTCTTTACCGAGTATGAATTAGATAATGCATTAACCAAAGGTCGATCAACTGCTCCTGGAGAGGATGGTATAACCTATGATATTCTCAGAACTCTAAGGCACGTGCCTGATAACCCTTTGTTGGCACTGTATAATCTCAGTTACATTGAGGGCGTTCTTCCTACTTCCTGGACCAATAGTCTCATTGTGCCTATCCCTAAGCCCCAACAGCCTGATACATTTAGGCCGATCTCCTTAACTAGTTGTCTTTGCAAAACTTTTGAAAGAATGATGCTTAACAGACTGTACTACAGAATCAGACATCAACTTTCCCCCTACCTCTATGGGTTCATGAAAGGTAAAAGTGTGCAGAACTGTATTTCCACCTTTCTCACTGCACACACCTCTACTAGTTTTACCACTTTTCTTGATCTAAAATCTGCATTTGATATTGCAAACAGAACCGTTATACTACATGAACTAGCCAAAATGAATATTGGTGGTAGCTTACTCTGCTGGATAATAGGATACCTGTCAAATAGAGTATCCTCTGTCCTTTACCAAGGCTTCAGAAGTGATTCTAAAGAAATGTCTTTAGGTACACCGCAGGGAGGAGTTCTTAGTCCCATGCTATTTAATATTCTGATTAATGCTCTCCTAAATGCTCTACCTGCCTCACCTAAACATATAGCTATAAGCTATGCTGATGATATCATGATCCATACAACAGGGCATAAGAAGATGAATACCATTCTTAATGAAGTTCAAGCAATTTGTAATCGACTAGGCCTCATAATATCTTCCTCTAAAACAAAGATATTAACAAGCAAACGACATCCCCCACCCATCTATTTGCAGGGTGAAATCATTAGCTACGTTAAAACTTACAGATATCTTGGTGTAGATGTACCCTTTAACAAATCCACTATACCACAACTAAACAAGAAATGTAAAGCTAGGCTAAATGCTCTCAAAGCTGTTGCTGGCTACAATCCCAACTATGGTGCTAATGTGAGAATCGTGAGAATGATGTACATAGCCTATGTTAGGTCCTTAATTGATTATGCTGCTCCCATGTTGATATTAGCTAGAGAAAGTTCTCTCCGACCCTTGGAGTTAATGCAAAATGAAGCTCTCAGGACTATTCTTGGCTGTCCCAGATCTACAAAAGTTCTTAACATGAGGAAGGAGCTTGGTATTTCTAGTATCAGTCAGTGATAGGATTGTTGAAATTAACACTGTACTCGGTATTAGAATGTTGAGAAACGAACCAGACACTGTCACAGTGAATCTTACCAAGTGTCTAGAGGTAAATACACACAGATCTAAATGGATTGTGAAAACGTGCAATTGCATTAAGTTTTATAACCTGCATGAACTGTATCACTGTAGGCAACAAGAGCATTTCACCCCTCCATGGAAGATGTGTTCATTTAATATCACATACCTACAAGTCCCTCCCAAGAAGCTCATTGCTAGTAATCCCTTCCTTAAATCTCTTGTTAGAGCAACTGCTCAAGAAGAAATTTTTCGCCTAGCTGGTAGTAATAAGTTATCACAAGTTATATACACTGATGGATCTAAACAGGAGTCTTCTGGCAGGGCTGCATCTGCTCTTGTTGCCACCTCCCTAGTTAAGAACGATAATAAATTTGTTGAGTTAGGCATAAGAATTAACAACTGGGCGTCTACACTGCAAACTGAATTGTTTGCAATCCTAATGGCGCTAAAGCTAACCTATGACACTGAGCTTGACTCTATCATCATTACTGATTCTATGTCATCATTGAAGGCTCTTGGCTCATATAATGACTCCAACAACATGCTCATTGGGGAAGCCAGGTATAGATACTCAAAAATTAGGGACAAAGGAATTAATGTACAATTGCTATGGATCCCATCACACATTGGATTACTCCTTCATGATAAAGTTGATATGTTAGCCAAGAAGAGTATCCAGAAGGAGAACGTAGAATATAACTTTGGTATAACTGTGTCTAGCATTAGGAATAATATTAGGAGAGAAGTAAATAATGAAGATGATTGTTATAGGAATGCAGTTAGAAGCCTGAGTAGATCTATAACCCACTATGATAACATGAACGTAGATAAGTATGTTTATGGAGCAACTTGCAATGTGAACAGACTGACTGATGTTGTAGTGGCCAGGCTTAGGCTTGGTTACAAGTACTTCTGGCAGTTTGGGAGACACACAGATGATGATCAAACTAAATGTAAATTATGTGATCAGGCATATGGTCACTCTCTTGAACACTATGTGCTTAATTGTCCACTTATTGAGGAATACAGAGACAGACAGTATAATAACCTATGTGACATGTCAAGATATCTTATTAATGAAAATAAGATACCAGATATACTAAGCAAATTTCCTAAATTTGCTTGTAACAGATAAGTGAACTATAGATATGTAGATATAAATCCATATGTATTCCTGTTAACCCTTTGGGGCCTAGTTCCTAGGCCTTTTGTGTATCCACATGCTCTCGCGCTACCGTCCACAGGATGGATATGGGGTGCACAATAAACTAGCCACTTCCATCTAGTTATAGGTGGATGTTAGTGAGTCGAGTAGGACTGAAAGACAATAAATCTGATATATGGGAATTTTCCCATTTCTTTTGGGAGATTCTAAAGTGAAGTTGTAAATGTTGATTTAGTAATTTGTGAGGGTATATAAAATAATTAAAAGTTAACATGGAAATGAGTAACGTGATGAGAGAAGCAAAATTAGTTTAGGCAATGAGTGTCGGGATATTAAGTTGAAAGAACGGAGAAAGTGAATGTAACTAGATATTTTGGAATGGATGTATAGTTAGATGGGTCTGTGAAAGAGGAGATGAACCATAGAATAGTAGAGTACTTAAAAGGTTGATGGTGTACTGAAGCGTCCGTGAAAACAGATTTTGACTAGTCAAAAGGGAAGAATGCGCCACAGCGAAGATTTATAACTACCTTTTAATACAATTGAATTTTAGAATACAAAAAAGATAGAAGACATTGTGTTGCTACGACAGGAATAATGTATTGTGGGGAAGAGATTAAGGTGGTGTAGCCATTAAAAAGAAAAAAGGCAGAATAGGGTGTCAAAAGTGTATAAGTCCGAACTGAGTCTTGAAGGTGAGAACAACAGCGAGATGCACTCTGGTGGAGAGGTTAGAATGTTACATTTCGGTCACTTAATTTGTGATGTTTTCAAAATTCTGTCAAAACAGATATTGAATAAATGATAGTGAACGTCTTTTTTTTGGAGGGGGGTGGGAGGTAGGGTCTCGTTCTACCTTGGTGGGAGACAGTCTATGTTGGGAAGATATTTCATTTTTGTTCCAGGGCCATGATTATTGCAAAGTAATAATCCTAATGAGTGTTTGGAAGGCATCTGACACTCGAGATTGTTGCACTGCCTGAACCTCTTGTGCATTTAGAAAGACACTAATAATTAAATATCTCCCTCGTGCGCCTAATTCAATACAATTATTTCCACTGCTTCTGAAGGCTGAGTTACAATAATAACAATAATAAAAATATATCTTTTTTTCTACAGGTACATGACATCAGTGACATACTACTATATAGAAAGCCGCTTGTTATGTATAACATTTCGGGTATATTAGGTCAGTTTTGTCTTATGGAAACACGTCCTAATGTTATCCAGCCGTACCGAAGATTCGAACTCCGGACCTCAATGTGCTAGCGACTGAGCTAGCTAGAGGGTACTGGCTACTACAGCTACAGTCACACCATTACTGTTTACAGGCGGAGGTGACTGAGCTTCAGTTTCAGATATATACGAGTATATTCACCTCACCTCAGTTTATAGGTAGAGATTATTGAGCAACATGCTCAGGAATTTTAAGAGTTGTCTATATCTTAGTCGCACGACGGCCAAAATACTTCTAGTTGTGGGATTCCCTCTGTGCTCCCGGGGCCTCACTTGGGCAGCTCGACAAACCGTTCTTGCCGCCAAAGTTCTTATTAAATTTTCTTTTAATTCTTTCTCCTTATTATCTTTCCTATTGCTCCTTTGTCTCTTCATCATTGTGAACGTTTTGTCTCACCAGTTACTTATCTCGGTACGACCTATCTCTAGCTCCGAGTTTTTAAATCATACCATGGGTGGGGGTAAGAACCCGCGATCAGAGTCATAAAACTCCAGACCGACGCATTTATGACTCTCTGATCAAGGGTTCTAACGCCACCCGTGGTATGGTTTGTTTGCAATCCTGTCATTGTGATTTCGTGAGTCCGAGTTATTCTTTATCATAATAATTCTATCTGATATTCATACTGATTCTGAAAACTCGCATTATATTTTACTTAAGGAGCACTAGTTATGGTATTTAGACCTTCATTCGTCGACTTCAAATATTTTCCGGTTGTGTACTATCTGAAACTGAAGAGAGTACTATCAGTGAGTGTAACTTAATCGTTTGACAAACACTGAATATGTATAACTTAAACAAACTCATTATCAACGTTCCCTAAGGTCAGACAGTACTTTAGATAGTCTTACATTAAAATTCATGGCTTGTCTTATCTCTAAGTTTACTTAAAATATTCTTAATTTTTTTCGTTATTTTTATCCCCAGGTAGTTATTTTTCTGTTGATATCTAAGAAAGTGGGTAATAAATAACTGTGTATATAAATTGGCAAGCACAATTACGCAAGAACAAAGTGAAATTACAAATAGATCACTAAAAATTGGTAACAAATAGGTAACTACAGATAGGTACGGTATCTAAAAATAGGCAAGTAAATATCGGCAGGCAAACTTTGCGGATAGGAAGCAAGAAGAGAAGGTCTTCCTCTTGTCCTCCTTCAACCAGGCATCCCATCCCATTACTTCATCCACACTCTCTATTAACTCACTAATTGCTCTTATTCCCTCTTACCCCTTGCTCTTCATTCAGACCTCTTTTTCCCTTTATCTATTTTTCTCTCGCTTCCTCTCTACCGTTCATCCCCTCGAGCAAAATTCAATATGAGGCTGATGGAGTTCATGCGAGGCTAAAGGGTGAGTGGACTGTGTTTTATAACATTGTGTTATGCATAATTATAAAACTGAGAAGCAGGCTAGGATGTAAGTGAAGTTTTTTCTAATGGATAAAGAAAGTCTTAAAAAAAATAACATTTATATGAAGGAAAGGCAAAATAAACAAAAAGTGATCTAGATTAGAGGTGATGAAAAATGCAAGTTTACTGAAACGCCAGCTTGTTCCCCTATTGATTCAGACCAGTCACAGGAATCCTTGTCTAGAATGAGGGAACCCTTGCACGCTGCCAGCCCTCACAAGGCAAACTAACACATTTACCCAGCGAAAATCACATACAGTATACTATGATTTGTTGCTAACATCAACCCAAATAACAGAATCCAAAAAATCAACTACACACGTACCACAACATGGAGCCTCAGAGCAATCACTCGTGCAGAATGAATCTTCATATCAAATATCAACAACTGACAGAGCTCTCAGGATCACACTACAAACAAATATTAAAAGATATATTTGCAAACTTAAATGTCCAGTATCGAAATCATGATCATTCTACATAACAACTGAGTAAGAAGCCTTCTTTGATGTCGTGATGGAAGCAAATTGTATCTTAGTATAAATAAAGCTATTGACGCAGAATACAATTCTGTGTGTTTTGACATTAAAATTTTAAAGAAAATAGCATATACTTACTCTTGCAAGGTAAATTATAGTATAAATAATAACAATTAATATTGTCAGGCAGACAACAAACTAAGTGTTGCTAGGAGTTTGGCACAGCACGAAATTTTGTCAATATAAAACCTAAATTGACGAAGTTTTAAGTCGCCACCAGAAACACAACATCTCCAAATGCCTAACTTGTCACACAATATAGAAATTAATCTACTCACAAAACAAATTAAGTATAACTATTTCCTGAGAAGGCTGTGTGCAAGTCATGTCTACCCAGACACTGTAGACACTATATCACCCAAAATAGACAACACCTAACACTCCTTGAATGCTATTAAAGGACAATATATATTTTATTTAAAATTAAAACTGCAGGAATGACCAAGATTTTCTTTCATCGTTCCAGCATCATCAGTATCCAGAGGGGAAAAACCTGTGTGAAGGAAACAAAATATAAACATCTCGCAGACCATCCTCGTGGGAAACGTGTTATAGAAGGCTCTTGGTAACTTGCTTATCTTGACCAATACACTAACCGCACATAGGAGACTTCAACGTATGACATTGTGGTCCGTCTTGGACCCTTAATTAGTAGAACACCCGCAAAATCCAGACACAACAATGCCTTAAAATGTGGAAAAGAAGGATTCAGGTGATGAAGCCAGACACGTCAACAAACTCTCTCTAAAAATTAATATAATTATGGCGTCAGAACCAAGGAGATTCAAGCTTATCTTTCCCTGTGTACACTTCCTCATTTCCAGTCCTGTTCTCACTGAGCTGTTTAGACTGAAGATTGCAGGAGACAAGAAATCTCTGAAGTTGCAAGTATGCAATTTCTGAAAAGTCTACATAGGTATTTGAACAAACATAATAGATGAAAGTGTTGGGGTATTGACTGTTTCATTAGATAAACTACACTAAAATCCAAGAATTTTGCAGGGGCCTTTACAAACATTTGTGATAAAACCCCTGCCCTAATTAAGCGGAAAGGTTTTCCAGCACATTGCAATCAGTACAACGAGGTACAGGATTCTCTAAAAGCAGGTGAATATGATTGTCCAGAGTGTGCGCTACCCTTAGTCTTCGAAGAATTAAAGGGTCAGAAACCAAGGTCATGCAGAACTCTGTACGCCCTGCAATTAGTCTGTAGAGCCAAGTGATGCAGTTTTTTCCCATTACCAAACCCATACATAACCCCAAAAAGGTCACTGTTACAAAAAGTCTCCTGTAGAGAGTACTCATGACAGTAAACTTTTCAATAGCATGAGACCATTATTACTAAGTATTTGAAATTATGTATAGTACCAAAACTACAGGTCTATGTTCGTGGAACGAGAACTGGACGACTACTGATTTTTTTTTATGGGAAACTGTATGTACAGTGGCATAATGTTCTCAACACAGGTACTTGCTCTGGGAGGCAAGGTAACAGAACCAGGTATACCATCAAGGAATAGTTAGGAAACACCAGATTGCTGTTCTTTAGCGAGGTACATGAGGATATTACAAGGAGAAGGAATACTGTAAAGTAACTGTAGATGAATGGTTCAGAGAACCGACATGTTGTTGAATTAGACACATGTGCAACTCTTGGGTATCTTTATTGAGGAAACGTTTCGCCACACAGTGGCTTCATCAGTCCATACAAAGGAGAAACTTGAAGAACAGGAGGAGAATAAGGTAATCAGTCCCTCAGCCTTGAACTTAGTGTTCACAGCATCGTGGTGAACGATGCTGTGAACACTAAGTCCAAGGCTGAGGGACTGATTACCTCATCGTTTGTATATAGTTCTACTATCTTCCAATTATGTCCTAGAATCTGTATTGATAAAGCCACTGGATGGCGAAACGTCTACAATAAAGATATCCAGATGTTGCACATGTGTCTTAACTTTCATCTACAATCCTGTCAGACACTGCAACTTCTTGGGATCTTAATACTTGGGAATTCTTCACTTGCCTAACCCTTGGGCACGACCTACTTCCACATTGGACAAATGTGACACCACCTACGACTGCTACCCCTCACCTGTCTACGGTTTATAAGCTGCTTCTCCGCTCATATGCCGTATTCTATTCAAGATTGATGGACTGACCACATCAACTCAAGGCTGAGGGACTGATTACCTCATTCTCCTCCTGTTCTTCAAGTTTCTCCTTTGTATGGACTGATGAAGCCACTGTGTGGCGAAACGTTTCCTCAATAAAGATACCCAAGAGTTGCACATATGCCTAATTCAACAACACTGTAAAGTAACAAAAGAGAGGTAGATGGATCACGCAGACAAGCGACATACAGGAGAGACGTGCAGTGCGGGTAGTACAGGAGAAAGAGAGAGAGAGAGAGAGAGAGAGAGAGAGAGAGAGAGAGAGAGAGAGAGAGAGAGAGAGAGAGAGAGAGAGAGAGAGAGAGAGAGAGAGAGAGAGAGAGAAAGATACAAACGAGAAGCACACGCAGTACCAGCGAAGTATGTGAGGCGTGCTGACCCTATGGTTAAGCCGAGCTGTTACGTTGTTTACCTAACGTAATTGGTGGTGTGCTCGAGCAGTGTCCTCTTGTTGTCTCTCACTATCACTCTAATCTCTCCTTCACCTCATCCCCTTTATCCTTGCCCCCTTCCATCCTCTCTCTCTCAATTTCTCTCTCCATCTTCTTTCCTCCATCCGTCCATCTCCATTCTTCTATCCATCTACCATGATGTGCAGCATGGAAAGTGTAGTTTAGATAATCTTTCTACAAAAATAATCGCTTGCAAACCCGTTTACTTAGGAGAAACTTGAAACAATATGTGTAATAACTCTCTCGTGTAATCGATATTCTTAATATTCCATTAACTAAACAGCTTAGGTAGGAATAGTTTCCCACCGAAATGTATCTAATTAACAGGTGACATATAGCCTTGATGACCTGCTGAGAAGTAAATAGGCTTTAAGTCCAAAAACCAAACAATCAGCTTGAGATTTGTCTCTCAAACTGATGTATTTGGCTCTCATTGTATTCACAATCAGAGGTCACTTTAAATCCTTTTTCTGGGATTAAAACGGATTAACGACTGGTGGTGAATGGGTTAAAAGAAGCCTCAGTGCCCCACTGCTTATTAATATGAATTAAACCCATTTAACTCGACTCATGGTGAGCGAAAATTCATGATGGTCTATCCCACTGGAACATACAATCCTACAAGAACATGCACCCAGCAGAGCTAGGTGTTGTACCGTGATCCGAGGACATACAGTTGTGTGGGTGCCTCAGAGCTAATTCCATTCTACTCCCCGTTTGGTGTACTAGCCTCCACGAGCAGAATATTTAGTATTAATAATAATTATTAATAATGATTAAGCAGCCACCATTTTGGCTAATAATGTTTGCAGTAAATCTGAAGCTTCGTTAATAGAAATTCAAAAAAAACTTCAAGACAGAAGCGTCTGTCACCTGCAGATCTGTCACCTGCAGATCTGTCACCTGCAATCGCCATAAAGCTTAATAACAATTAACAGTTATCATTAAGTATTCTGCATTTTCCTTAATAATGTTGTCGTAAGCTTCTCTCTCCTATGTGCGGGTTATTTGTGTAATGTTTCAGTAATTGTATAACCATGTTTATAGGATTCTAGACTATAGTAACTTGCAAGAGAGGAGCGTTTACCGCTTGTAAATCTATCAATCCATACAAGTTGAAAACAACTTCAATTATAGTAACCTATTTTTTTCGTAAATTTATGTAAGTAGGATTCTTGTCTAAAGAGCCTTCTGCTGATTGATTTTTTCCTTAATGATAATCCGACTCATCAGTGATTACAATTTTTTTGCTACAGTTATTTGCAACTTAGAATTTTCTCTCTTCTTCAGCTTGAATAAATTTCTGTCGTTCCTCCTCTGTTACTGCTCAAGTGACTTTGTTTTGTTCCTTCTTTCTATTACTCCCGTAACTTGTTGTTCCTTCCCTAATACTATTCCCATAACTTTCTGTTCTAACTCCCTTAATACTAGTTCCGTAAATCCCGGTTGCTCCTCCCCTAACCCCTGTAGGGGTTAGTAATAAAACCCTTACAGGGTTACTATTACTAACCCTGTACCTTCCTATTGTTTCTTCCCTATTATTACTCCCAGTACTTCCTGTTGTCCCTCATCTTCTACTGTTGCCCCTTCCTTTACTGCTACCCCCGTAACTTTCTGTTGTACCTTACTACTACTACTACTACTGCTACTATACTACTACTACTACTACTACAACCGTAACATCATGTTATACCTCTCTTACTACTACCCCTGTAACTTCCTATTGTCCCTCCCTTGTAACTATTGATAGTCTCTCCTCCCCAACATACCTTGTAGATCGCTGCTGAGTTGTCTGTAGGACAGAATAATTCAAAGATAAAATCTATCAGAAATATTGAGATTCATGAAGCTGAATAATTAAAAAAAGCTTAAAATGAAGCAGCTAGCCTTTGAGAATATTTTTTGGTTCCCGCAACGACTCTGCATAGCGCGGCTTACAGTTTCTTTGCTATGCAACAACTTAAAAGGTTCTCCAAAAATTCCCAAAGTTAAAGTTGAGGGGTTAATGGGGTTTAAAGCCTATCACCTGCACTAGTGTCATGGAGGAAGCATTGTAACCTTTTCACTACCAGTCAAAATACTTTAATCACAAATATGGCCATATTTGGTTGAAAATAAACACGAACAATATAAATTGAGATATATATTCTTCCAGGTGTACATGCACTGTTGCCCTCAAAGCACATACACACACACACACACACACACACACACACACACACACACACACACACACACACACATACACACACACACACACACACACACACACACACACACACACACACACACACACAGGGAGATCGAATGGGAAAACCTGGAGCCACATGGGGGTCCCGAAACATGGAGAGCCAAGATGATGGATGTGGTACTTGAAAACCTCATGCATCAACATGTCAGGGACACAACCAGAGAGAGAGGGGAGGATGAACCAGCAAGACTGGATCCTGTGTTCACCCTGAGCAGTTCAGACATTGAGGACATCACTTACGAGAGGCCCCTTGGAGCTAGCGATCACGTGGTTCTGAGTTTTGACTATATAGTAGAGTTACAAGTGGAGAAGGTAACAGGAACTGAAGGGGACAGGCCAAACTATAAAAGGGGGGACTACACAGGTATGAGAAACTTCCTGCAGGAGGTTCAGTGGGACAGAGAAATGGTAGGAAAATCAGTAAACGAGATGATGGAATATGTGGCAACAAAGTGCAAGGAGGCAGAGGAAAGTTTTGTTCCCAAGGGAAACAGAAATAATAGGAAGACCAAAACGAGTCCTTGGTTTACCCGAAGGTGTAGGGAGGCAAAAACTAAGTGCAACAGAGAATGGAAAAGGTACAGGAGCCATAGGACCCAGGAAAACAAGGAGATTAGTAGAAGAGCCAGAAACGAGTATGCACAGATAAGGAGGGAGGCCCAGCGACAGTATGAAGACGACATAGCATCGAAAGTCAAATCTGACCCGAAACTGCTGTATAGCCACATTAGGAGGAAGACAACAGTCAAGGACCAGGTGATAAGGCTGAGGAAAGAAGGTGGAGAACTCACAAGAAACGATCAAGAGGTATGTGAGGAGCTCAACACAAGATTTAAGGAAGTATTTACAGTAGAGACAGGAAGGACTCTGGGGGGACAGACCAGATGGGGATACCAGCAAGGAATACACCAACAAGTGTTGGACGACATACATACAGATGAGGAGGAGGTGAAGAAACTGCTAAGGGACATCGATACCTCAAAGGCAATGGGACCGGACAACATCTCCCCGTGGGTCCTTAGAGAGGGAGCAGATATGATGTGCGTGCCACTTACCACAATCTTCAACACGTCCCTGGAAACTGGGCAACTACCTGAGGTATGGAAGACGGCAAATGTAGTTCCCATTTTTAAAAAAGGAGACAGAAAAGAGGCACTAAACTATAGACCTGTGTCATTGACGTGTATAGTATGCAAAATTATGGAGAAGATTATCAGGAGGAGAGTGGTGGAGCACCTGGAACGGAACAAGAGTATAAATGCCAACCAGCACGGATTCACGGAAGGCAAATCTTGTGTCACAAACCTTCTGGAGTTTTATGATAAAATAACAGAAGTAAGACACGAGAGAGAGGGGTGGGTTGATTGCATCTTCTTGGACTGCAAGAAGGCCTTTGACACAGTTCCTCACAAGAGATTAGTGCAGAAGCTAGAGCATCAGGCGCATATAACAGGAAGGGCACTGCAATGGATCAGAGAATACCTGACAGGGAGGCAACAACGAGTCATGGTACGTAATGATGTATCACAGTGGGCACCTGTGACGAGCGGGGTCCCACAGGGGTCGGTCCTAGGACCAGTGCTATTTTTGGTATATGTGAACGACATGATGGAGGGTTCCTCTTTTAGCCCAGACTCTCTCACTGACTTTTTGACAGCAACTCATTTACTGCACAAACTCTGATGACGCCTCTAGTACTCCTCACAGCCCTTTCTACCTCAATCTCTTGCTACCCTCTACCCCTGCATTATCCACTGCCCGGCTGCACTCCATGATCTGATGAGCAACCCTCTCCCTCTTGCTACCCGATACCCCTGTATCCTTCCCTGCCCGGCGGCGCTATATGACCCTTGTAGGTTTAGCACTTCTTTTTGATTATAATAATAATCTCCATCTATCAATAAATTAATTACTGCTGAATATTCATTGCCTGAACTTTTCAGCAAGGTTCTTAATCATTTTTGCTTGAAAACTAAAATTTTGATTGAACTATATTTTAAACTGTCAGGTTAAATAATATTTTATGATATTTCCAATTCAGTCTTTTAAGTCATTCAATAAAGATTAATATTTATTAACGTTACCCAGTCATTCCGTTGCCAACACGAGACTGGCTAAATTGAAGTGTTTGAAAAGTCGCAGATGAAAACTCTTAAAAGGAAAGTTGAAATAAATGCTGGAATTTGCCACATGAACTTGACATGTTAATTAGTCGGAATGAAAGGAAATTAATGTAAAATAATATCTGAATGAAGCAAAGTTCTTATAAGAATAAAATAGATTAAATAAAAGTAAATGACAAATAATGAGAAACCAAATAAGTATTTTACTGGGATATAAACTATAACAAAGAAAAACCTTATTATAAAGTTTTTGATCAATAACTTGCAGGTTATGTCAATCAGTCTGATAAATAAGGTTAACAAGGAATGACGGTTTTTAGTCTTGCAAGGAAAACACTAGAAATAAGCGTAATAAACGTATGCCATGACAATAATGAAAAAAAAAATACCAAGGTATATAAAAATAATTCGCTTTATTTGATTTAAATAACAGTAGTTAACATATATAGGAGAAGTTATTTTAAGAATCTTCAAGACTTATTACCAAGTCTTTTGTATATAATTCTCCAGTCTTCACATATGTCCTACAACTGTATTGATAAAGACTCTAGTTGACAAAACATCTGCAAGGTAGTAGGTTGGTAGACAGCAACCACCCAGGGAAGTACTACCGTCCTGCCAGATGACTGTGAAACAAAAACCTGTAACTGTTTTGCATGATGGTAGGATTGCTGGTTTCTTTTTCTGTCTCATAAACACGCTAAGATAACAGGGATATCTTGCTACTCCTACTTACACTTTGGTCACACTTCACAGACACGCACATGCATATATATATATACATACATCTAGGTTTTTCTCCTTTTTCTAAATAGCTCTTGTTCTTTTTTATTTCTTCTATTGTCCATGGGGAAGTGGAAAAGAATCTTTCCTCCGTAAGCCATGCGTGTCGTATGAGGCGACTAAAATGCCGGGAGCAATGGGCTAGTAACCCCTTCTCCTGTATACAATTACTAAAAAAGAGAAGAAGAAAAACTTTATAAAACTGGGTTGCTTAAATGTGCGTGGATGTAGTGCGGATGACAAGAAACAGATGATTGCTGATGTTATGAATGAAAAGAAGTTGGATGTCCTGGCCCTAAGCGAAACAAAGCTGAAGGGGGTAGGAGAGTTTCAGTGGGGGGAAATAAATGGGATTAAATCTGGAGTATCTGAGAGAGTTAGAGCAAAGGAAGGGGTAGCAGTAATGTTAAATGATCAGTTATGGAAGGAGAAAAGAGAATATGAATGTGTAAATTCAAGAATTATGTGGATTAAAGTAAAGGTTGGATGCGAGAAGTGGGTCATAATAAGCGTGTATGCACCTGGAGAAGAGAGGAATGCAGAGGAGAGAGAGAGATTTTGGGAGATGTTAAGTGAATGTATAGGAGCCTTTGAACCAAGTGAGAGAGTAATTGTGGTAGGGGACTTGAATGCTAAAGTAGGAGAAACTTTTAGAGAGGGTGTGGTAGGTAAGTTTGGGGTGCCAGGTGTAAATGATAATGGGAGCCCTTTGATTGAACTTTGTATAGAAAGGGGTTTAGTTATAGGTAATACATATTTTAAGAAAAAGAGGATAAATAAGTATACACGATATGATGTAGGGCGAAATGACAGTAGTTTGTTGGATTATGTATTGGTAGATAAAAGACTGTTGAGTAGACTTCAGGATGTACATGTTTATAGAGGGGCCACAGATATATCAGATCACTTTCTAGTTGTAGCTACACTGAGAGTAAAAGGTAGATGGGATACAAGGAGAATAGAAGCATCAGGGAAGAGAGAGGTGAAGGTTTATAAACTAAAAGAGGAGGCAGTTAGGGTAAGATATAAACAGCTATTGGAGGATAGATGGGCTAATGAGAGCATAGGCAATGGGGTCGAAGAGGTATGGGGTAGGTTTAAAAATGTAGTGTTAGAGTGTTCAGCAGAAGTTTGTGGTTACAGGAAAGTGGGTGCAGGAGGGAAGAGGAGCGATTGGTGGAATGATGATGTAAAGAGAGTAGTAAGGGAGAAAAAGTTAGCATATGAGAAGTTTTTACAAAGTAGAAGTGATGCAAGGAGGGAAGAGTATATGGAGAAAAAGAGAGAGGTTAAGAGAGTGGTGAAGCAATGTAAAAAGAGAGCAAATGAGAGAGTGGGTGAGATGTTATCAACAAATTTTGTTGAAAATAAGAAAAAGTTTTGGAGTGAGATTAACAAGTTAAGAAAGCCTAGAGAACAAATTGATTTGTCAGTTAAAAATAGGAGAGGAGAGTTATTAAATGGAGAGTTAGAGGTATTGGGAAGATGGAAGGAATATTTTGAGGAATTGTTAAATGTTGATGAAGATAGGGAAGCTGTGATTTCGTGTATAGGGCAAGGAGGAATAACATCTTGTAGGAGTGAGGAAGAGCCAGTTGTGAGTGTGGGGGAAGTTCGTGAGGCAGTAGGTAAAATGAAAGGGGGTAAGGCAGCCGGGATTGATGGGATAAAGATAGAAATGTTAAAAGCAGGTGGGGATATAGTTTTGGAGTGGTTGGTGCAATTATTTAATAAATGTATGGAAGAGGGTAAGGTACCTAGGGATTGGCAGAGAGCATGCATAGTTCCTTTGTATAAAGGCAAAGGGGATAAAAGAGAGTGCAAAAATTATAGGGGGATAAGTCTGTTGAGTGTACCTGGTAAAGTGTATGGTAGAGTTATAATTGAAAGAATTAAGAGTAAGACGGAGAATAGGATAGCAGATGAACAAGGAGGCTTTAGGAAAGGTAGGGGGTGTGTGGACCAGGTGTTTACAGTGAAACATATAAGTGAACAGTATTTAGATAAGGCTAAAGAGGTCTTTGTGGCATTTATGGATTTGGAAAAGGCGTATGACAGGGTGGATAGGGGGGCAATGTGGCAGATGTTGCAAGTGTATGGTGTAGGAGGTAGGTTACTGAAAGCAGTGAAGAGTTTTTACGAGGATAGTGAGGCTCAAGTTAGAGTATGTAGGAAAGAGGGAAATTTTTTCCCAGTAAAAGTAGGCCTTAGACAAGGATGTGTGATGTCACCGTGGTTGTTTAATATATTTATAGATGGGGTTGTAAGAGAAGTAAATGCGAGGGTCTTGGCAAGAGGCGTGGAGTTAAAAGATAAAGAATCACACACAAAGTGGGAGTTGTCACAGCTGCTCTTTGCTGATGACACTGTGCTCTTGGGAGATTCTGAAGAGAAGTTGCAGAGATTGGTGGATGAATTTGGTAGGGTGTGCAAAAGAAGAAAATTAAAGGTGAATACAGGAAAGAGTAAGGTTATGAGGATAACAAAAAGATTAGGTGATGAAAGATTGAATATCAGATTGGAGGGAGAGAGTATGGAGGAGGTGAACGTATTCAGATATTTGGGAGTGGACGTGTCAGCGGATGGGTCTATGAAAGATGAGGTGAATCATAGAATTGATGAGGGAAAAAGAGTGAGTGGTGCACTTAGGAGTCTGTGGAGACAAAGAACTTTGTCCTTGGAGGCAAAGAGGGGAATGTATGAGAGTATAGTTTTACCAACGCTCTTATATGGGTGTGAAGCGTGGGTGATGAATGTTGCAGCGAGGAGAAGGCTGGAGGCAGTGGAGATGTCATGTCTGAGGGCAATGTGTGGTGTGAATATAATGCAGAGAATTCGTAGTTTGGAAGTTAGGAGGAGGTGCGGGATTACCAAAACTGTTGTCCAGAGGGCTGAGGAAGGGTTGTTGAGGTGGTTCGGACATGTAGAGAGAATGGAGCGAAACAGAATGACTTCAAGAGTGTATCAGTCTGTAGTGGAAGGAAGGCGGGGTAGGGGTCGGCCTAGGAAGGGTTGGAGGGAGGGGGTAAAGGAGGTTTTGTGTGCGAGGGGCTTGGACTTCCAGCAGGCATGCGTGAGCGTGTTTGATAGGAGTGAATGGAGACAAATGGTTTTTAATACTTGACGTGCTGTTGGAGTGTGAGCAAAGTAACATTTATGAAGGGATTCAGGGAAACCGGCAGGCCGGACTTGAGTTCTGGAGATGGGAAGTACAGTGCCTGCACTCTGAAGGAGGGGTGTTAATGTTGCAGTTTAAAAACTGTAGTGTAAAGCACCCTTCTGGCAAGACAGTGATGGAGTGAATGATGGTGAAAGTTTTTCTTTTTCGGGCCACCCTGCCTTGGTGGGAATCGGCCGGTGTGATAATAATAAAAA
>NW_027197550.1:0-59312 GCF_038502225.1 Cherax quadricarinatus
AAATCATAGGAGAAATAAAAGGGAAACAACTATGTACGGTACAATAGAGATTATGTTTGAAAGAAAAATATGAATAGTGACACAAGATAAAATGTCACTAGCTGGTTGCCACAGGAATTAGTGCTTACCATAAGTAATAAATAGCTATATGATCATGTTCGTGGATGATGCAAGTAATAAAGAGTATCTGTAAATTCCAACAATAAGACTTGAATAAATAAAGCAACTGGAGTGTAACAGGGAATGATATAATGGAAATGGAAGAAAATAATAGGCCCATAAAGAATACAGGTTGTGTGATAAAATACTTAAAGTATGAGAGAGAGAGAGAGAGAGGAAGATGAGGATTTAGATTCATAGACAAAAGACTGCCACTGAAAAATCAAATACCAGTAAATAAAATACAACGACAGGCTTACAACATGACTGTACAAGGTAAAAAGAGTTAGGAAGAATACTAAAAATGCTTTTGTTGACTGATAAGAGGAAAAGATATTACCCTAGAAGATAAACCTGGCTTATCAGCAATTCCTTACAAAGACTGTAATCACTCATGCATGAGACAATATGTTAGGTAAAAAGACACAAGTGCAACTAATGTGACATTTTATTGAGGTTTGTCACACCGTAACGGCTTGACAAAGCTCCTGGAGAGTGAAACGTTGCCACAATAAAATGTCACATTAGTTGCACTTGTGTCCTTTTACCTAACGACACTTTTCTCAACAGTTATAAACTGCTGATAATAAACAAAATTGAGTGTTATCATTGCAATGGTCAACTAAGGGCGTAAAACAATACTATATATTCTTTAGATTCATTACCTTAATAACTTGAGATACTTGCTCCGAGAAGATCTCAAATAACTTGATATCATCGGGGATTCCAGTTCCATCTTCACGATGAGCAAAGTTAGCCAGACGATCAATAAGAGAGATGATGATATTCTTGACATTGACTTCAGCATGGAGCTCAGCACAGGCTTTCAGAAATGCACTAAGTGTCTGAAGGTGAAACTCATCTGGGAACACCTAGTTTGGGGAGACAAAAGTACCAGTAATAGTAAATGACAATACAACTTGCAGGACATATTCTTTATTATTTTATTCCTGAAAAAGCAAGTCAGTCATGACATATATTTTCATGTCTTACAAACATGGAGTAGATATTTCTATGAAAGTTAAAAGAAAATTAAATGTATCTGAAAATGATGCTGGTGATCACTGTGACCCTCCCCCCCCCCCCATGGCATGGTCTCAGACCAGGCCTTCAAGGAACTGCATAGCTCACTGGTGTAGGCATTCAACTCAGGATTTGCAAGATCTTGGGTTTGATTTCCTGGTCAAGCTTTCTTAAGACAGATTTCCTAATCAAGTTTCCTTCCATCCCTGCCCACCTAGCAATAAAAATCGGTACACGTGTATTAACTGAATCTCGTGGGTTGTATCCAGGTAAAAATGTGTTAGTGTGTTAGAAAACCTCAAGCCTTCTGGAATCTTGTATCTTGTATAAGGAATCACTACAGTCCTGTGCAAATAACTCCAGTATGTGTTGGAAACATTCAAATGTTTGGTTAAAGATATCTGCTTCCCTACCGTAATGATGTTAATTAAAAAGAAAGCAAGGCTAGGGCTCCTATAATGGAAAGTAAACACAGTAGCTATTATAGAATTGAGAACTACTTTCCAAAATTATGTCAAAACCATTTCAGCATAATTACCAGTTCTGTGGTTTTCATCTTTTTATCAGTCTAAGGATGAACTTCTATTGTGTCAATATGGATTATACTTAATCAGAAAAAAAAAAAAAAGTCATTTCTGTCTTCTATAGAAAACAAATACATGGGAGAACATGTAACAGCCAGACAGCAGAGGCTATCTGCTGAGAAAAGCTATTTTTTTTTTTAATACACTGGCAGTCTTCCACCAAGGCAGGGTGACCTGAAAAAAGAAACACTTTCATCATCATTTGTATTATCACTGTCTTGCCAGAGGTATGCAGATACAACAATTTAGATGTCCCTCTAAACAGCAAATATCTCAAAACTCCTTCTTTAGAGTGCAAGCATTGTACTTCCCACTCCAAGACTCAATTCCGGCTAACTGGTTTCCCTGATCCCTTCTCAAAACATTACCCTGCTCATACTCCAACAGCTCATCAAGTCTCAAAACATATTTGTCTCTATTCACTCCTATTTAACACACAAAACGTCCTTTACCCCTTGGCTCCATCCTATTTGTTTAAGGTTTTTCAGTTTCATTTTACAACAAAACTATATTAAAACTAATAGCTATGGTCCATTAAAACTACATTACACAATACCATATATTTCGTTCACCTGAATGATGCACTCCATCAAATATTCTTGAGAAAGTGGATCACGGCAGCTAACAGCTTGTTCCAAGATCCCCGGAAGAACCATCTGGAAATTTAGTGTGCTACTTAATAAAGAAAGTAATATCCAAGGTCATTTGCTCATATGCAATGAAATGAAAAACAATAGGTCAACAAGGAAGCAGGTAAACAAATGTTCTGAAGAAAATGGTGAGACAGTAGACCAAATCTAGAGATACTACAATTATTATATGGTATTATTATAATTATTTTTTCAATAAACCGACAGTCTCCCACTCAAGTAGGGTAACCCAAAACAAGAAGAAAAACTTTCACTATCACTCACTCCATCACTGTGTTGCCAGAGGGATGCCAGTACTACAGTTTAAAACTGCAAATTATTTATTACAATATTATTATTATTGTTGTTGTTGTTGTTTATTTAAGCAATAAAACTGAGTAGGTTAAAAAGCACATGGAGTGATAGAAGGTTCAATCCTTCATTCGCAATCGGACAACTGAGTATTTTCAGTTTTGCTTCATAATTTACATTTCTTAGTTCATATTTTTGATTCACTAGAATCCAAGTTATTATATGTTAAACTGTTTGTGTTTTTTATTACATATTAAACTGTTTGTGTTTTTTATTACATAGTAAACCATTTTTTTTTTTTAAGTTTCATAAATATAGGTACCATATGTCAGCTGCCTAGTCTAATTTCAGTGAAGTATATGTAGCGAACAATCTCCCCAACATACTGTATCCATAAGACAGTATTTTCTTTTCTTTCTTCACAAGACAGTGTTTTCTTTTCTGTCTCCATAAGATGGTGTTGTTGTCTCTCCACAGTCATAAAGGTCAGATTTCCATTTCATATGTATATGAGAGGACAGCAGTCCCTCCCTAGATGGCTGCAGTCTACCAATCTATTAGTACATTTGTAACTAGAGACCTAAAATATTCACCTGATATACAGTAAATTGTCATATGGTACTTATTTAAACCTGCTACGATTGCTGTGTTTGTACCGCACCCCTTGCCCAAGCAGCAACTAGAGTAAGGAACAGTGGTTATCTTAGCTTTGCACACATGCATATCCTGAACACATTACAAAATAACTATCCTCTGTGAAAACTGAAGAGCTAAATGAAATTTAGGAGCTGAAGGAATCAACAATACAGCAATTGATATAGATGCATTGCACCTACCCATAAGGATCTGAGCTCTACAGTACCTGTTTCCAAATCAAACATTTTCCCAACTCTTATTGTACCATTTTATTTAATAACATTTCACTATTCTAGTACCCTCTCAGTAAAAAATGTAAATACAGGTCTCCCTCAACATTCGCGAGGGTTAGGGGATCAAGAGCCTCGCGAATGTTGAAAAACTGTGAATGTTTGGTGCCTCAATATATTGTAGGGAAATATATTACAATACTGCTTCCTTAACTTGTTGAACCATGAATAATCATAAAAATACATGAAAACGTCATAAATTGTACTAAATATACACATGTTATGCTTTAATAACGTATGTTATTTAATAACATGTATGTTAATAACATGTATGTTATTAAATACCACAGACTCCACCACTGCGAGTCCCTACCACCCTCCCTCCGACCCCTGCAACTGGCAGCCAGCCCTCCCACCACTCAGTGTGGTGAGTGTTTTGTTTGTTCATTATTTGCTAAACTACAGAATAAATAATGTAAACCCATTTATGACTGCATATTGGAATGGCTATTAGGAAAGGTATTAGACGGTGACATCATGTGTTTACTCTTAAACACAGCAAAGAATCGAACATATCTGCTATTGCTAATAATAACAAGAGTAATAATAATAATAATAATAATAATAATAATAATAATAAATACGATATAAATGAAGAAGGAAATTGTACAAAAATACGAGGGCTGAAGCAGTGGTGGAGGAAGTGGTTGACACATGGTCAGTGTGATTTTGTTTATGCTGGAGTGAACATTAGTCTCCGTGCTCTTCCAAACATTTCACAATAATTCAGCGGTTGAGGCAGCGGTATTTAATAACATATATGTTATAAATAATAATAGTACATGTTATTATTAATTTTTTTTTTTTTTTTTTTTCAACAAGTCGGCCGTCTCCCACCGAGGCAGGGTGACCCAAAAAAGAAAGAAAATCCCCAAAAAGAAAATACTTTCATCATCATTCAACACTTTCACCACACTCGCACATTATCACTGTTTTTGCAGAAGTGCTCAGAATACAACAGTCTAGAAGCATACACATATAAAGATACACAACATATCCCTCCAAACTGCCAATATCCCAAACCCCTCCTTTAAAGTGCAGGCATTGTACTTCCCATTTCCAGGACTCAAGTCCGACTATATGAAAATAACCGGTTTCCCTGAATCCCTTCACTAAATATTACCCTGCTCACACTCCAACAGATCGTCAGGTCCCAAGTATCATTCGTCTCCATTCACTCCTATCTAACACGCTCACGCACGCTTGCTGGAAATCCAAGCCCCTTACAAACAAAACCTCCTTTACCCCCTCTCTCCAACCCTTTCGAGGACGACCCCTACCCCGCCTTCCTTCCCCTATAGATTTATATGCTTTCCATGTCATTCTACTGTGATCCATTCTCTCTAAATGACCAAACCACCTCAACAACCCCTCTTCTGCCCTCTGACTAATACTTTTATTAACTCCACACCTTCTCCTAATTTCCACACTCCGAATTTTTTGCATAATATTTACACCACACATTGCCCTTAGACAGGACATCTCCGCTGCCTCCAACCGTCTCCTTGCTGCTGCATTTACCACCCAAGCTTCACACCCATATAAGAGTGTTGGTACTACTATACTTTCATACATTCCCTTCTTTGCCTCCATAGATAACGTTTTTTGACTCCACATATACCTCAACGCACCACTCACCTTTTTTCCCTCATCAATTCTATGATTAACCTCATCCTTCATAAATCCATCCGCCGACACGTCAACTCCCAAGTATCTGAAAACATTCACTTCTTCCATACTCCTCCTCCCCAATTTGATATCCAATTTTTCTTTATCTAAATCATTTGACACCCTCATCACCTTACTCTTTTCTATGTTCACTTTCAACTTTCTACCTTTACACACATTCCCAAACTCATCCACTAACCTTTGCAATTTTTCTTTAGAATCTCCCATAAGCACAGTATCATCAGCAAAAAGTAACTGTGTCAATTCCCATTTTGAATTTGATTTCCCCATAATTTATTATTAATAACATGTATTATTATTAACATGTATGTATTTAATAACATACATGTTATAAATAATAATACAGTGGACCCCCGCATAACGATTACCTCCGAATGTGACCAATTATGTAAGTGTATTTATGTAAGTGCGTTTGTACGTGTATGTTTGGGGGTCTGAAATGGACTAATCTACTTCACAATATTTCTTATGGGAACAAATTCGGTCAGTACTGGCACCTGAACATACTTCTGGAGTGAAAAAATATCGTTAACCGGGGGTCCACTGTAGTACATATTATTAATAACATGTATTATTATTAACATGTATGTTATTAAATACCATTGCCTCAATCACTGCCTCTACCACTTCAGTCACACTCAATCTACAAGCACCAAACACAATGAATTATTGTGAAATGTTTGGAAGAGCAGGGAGACTAATGTTTACTCCAGCATAAACAAAGTCACACTGACCATGTGTCAACCACTCCCTCGTATTTTTGTACAATTTCCTTCTTCAATTATATCATATTTATTATTATTATTATTACTATTGTTATCATTAGCTGTAGCAGAAATGTTTAATTCTTTGCAGTGTTCAAGAGTAAACACATGATGTCACCGTCTAATACCTGTCCGAATAGCCATTCCAATATGCAGTCATGAATGGGTTTACATTATTTATACTGTAGTTTAATAGCAAATAATGAACAAACAAAACACTCACCACACTGAGTGGTGGGAGGGCTGGCTGCCAGTTGCAGGGGTCGGAGGGAGGGTAGTAGGGACTCGCAGGTGGCGGGAAACTTAAATATGATTTGGCGGCTGGGAATTTGGTGGCTGGGAATTTGGCGGTTGGGAATTCGCGAATGTGTGAAGCCCGTGAAAGTTGAAAACGTGAATGTTGAGGGAGACCTGTATGCTTTTTTTTTTTTTGTAAATGGGTTTTAAGACTACAATATTAAAAAAAAATGATCCAACCCTTCAAAAGAGTAATTTTACAGATGCTGTGTTGTACTTACCCTCTTATATCTCTGCACATCAACAAACTCAAGTTGAGACAAGCGAACCAGGTTAGTGCCCACTAAGATGCGCAACTCCTGCCTCTCGCGCTCCCTTTTTTCTTTGTCTCGGGAATGTCCCTGGTGCTGCATCCTCACCCATAACTTGTTCATCTCAGCGAAGTTCATCAAGATAAAGTCAACACTATCTGAGATCTGTGTAATACATGTTTAAAATTAGTGACATGACAGAATTATGTGAAGAAAATATACCGAGTGATTACTCTCATTCTTTTTTTCCCCACATGTGGAATTATGGACTAAGATACAGTATAATACAGTAGTAGAGCCCCAACTTACAATTTATGAACGAGTTGCATTCTTGGTGTTTCAACTTATGACCAAATCGTAGGTTACCCTAAAATTATTTTTCTAGAAAGTTTAACATTAAAACAAAAAAAATGGTGGTTGTGTGTCATACATATTTATAACTGCAGATCAGCATTCAAAAAAGTGAATATTTTCTCAATATTATATCTTCCGGACCTCATTTCTAAGCCACATCAATCTAAATTGGACTGCTGGAAGTCTGGGCCCCACTGTAATCCAGTTTATTCTTTCCCAGTTGTGACAGGAGAGGCTGGCCTTTCATACCCTCAGAGGCAGAACAAGACGGTAAGATGTAAACAGAAAAGCAAATGTCTCTCTAGCAAGTGGTAGCAATATTTTATGGACAAACACTACTTAAGAGATGTAACTGATGCAACTGCTGAATATTAGGTAACACTTGGGTAGCTGATGACAGTTCTTTTAGGGAATTCTGAAGACAAGTTACAAAGGTTGGTAGACAAACATAACAGGGTATGTAAAAAAGAAATTAAAAGCAAGCACAGAAAAAAGCAAAATGAAGAAAATAATAAAAAGTCTAGGCAATAAAAGATTGAATTTCAGATCAGGAGGATGGAGTATGGGGTTAGTGGATCTATTTAGATATCTGAGAGCAGACATATCAGCAGATGAGTCTATGAAAGATGAGGCAAACCACAAAATAGATTAGGTAAAAAAGATGAGTGGTGTATTGAATTATCTGTGGAAAGAAGTTTCTCTATGTAGGCAAAATAAGGCTGTACCAAAGTATAGTAATACTAACACTTATATGGGTGTGAAGCATGGGTTTTGAATGCTGCAGTGAAAAGGAGGCTTGAGGCAACAGAAATGTCATGTTTGAGAGCCATGTATATGAATATCATGCACAATTTTTTGTTTAACTTATTGGCTGCCTCCTGCCAAAACAGGGTATACCTGGAGGGTGTTCCGAGGGTCACCACTTCTGTGACCTGGTCCATGACCAGGCCTCATGGTGGATCATGGCCTGATCAAGCAGGCTGTTACTGCTGGCAGTATGTAAACTGAGGTACAAACCACAGCCCGGCTGGCCAGGTACTGACTTTGGGTGTCTGTCTTGCTTCCTCCTGAAGATAGCTAGGGGTCTATTGGTAATCCCCCTTATATATGCTGGGAGGCAGTTAAACAGTCTTGGGCCCTCAACACTTACTGTGTTGCCTCTACGCATACTCATGGCATCCCTGCTTTTCAATGGGGGATATGTTGCACTACCTGCTGAGTCTTTTGCTTTCATAGGAAGAGATTTCCATGTGCAGATTTGGGACTAATCCCTCTAGGATATTCCAAGTGTATTATCATTTATCTTTCTTGCTTGTGTTCCAAGAGTACAGGTCAAGGGACTTCAACCATTCCCAGTAATTTTGGTGCTTTAGGGTACTTATACATGCGGTGAAAGTTCTCTGTATATTCTCCAGGTCTGCAGTTTTGCCTGACATGAAAGGAGCTATTAGTGAAAAGCAATATTCCAGCCTAGAGAGAACAAGCGATTTGAAGAGAATCATCATGGATTTGGCATCCCTAGTTTTGAAGGTTCTTGTTTCCATCCTATCATTTTCCTAGTAGATGCGGAAGGAAATACATTCATCATCATTCATTCAATCACTATTTTTCCAGAAGAGAGCTGACATCCCAATCAGTTTATCCAACTGCAACTTTCCCACATCTCCTTCAGAGTGCATACATAAATTTATATACAAAGTCTAGACAATGATTTTATTTTATTTTTTTAACAATGGATGTTTCCTACCAAGGCATAATATTTTAAGCAATCAGAAGTCTTTGGTAGTGATAAGATTTTTTTTTTTTTTGAAAAAAAAAAAAAAAAAAAAAAAAAATGCAGTTGCCATATGTAACAAAATTGTGCTGATTTGATAAACTCATATTACAAAAAATCAAGAGACGATTAATGCAGTAAGTATAAATGAACAAACATAATATACTTATGAGGAAAATGATATATGGTACTGTCCATCATACATTCTCCATCATTCATACACAGTACTTACAGAACCTGATGGATATTCTTCTGGGTTGTGTCCAGCAGGAGGGTCATCAATGTCTGGCAAAATATTACGACTGCACTGAAGAAGGTAATTCCTGAAAGCCAGAAAAAATCATCAATTAATAGCTCTGTAGTACAAGTAATTAATACCCATTAGTTAAGTTCTAATTATATATGGTAATTAGTTCACAAGATTTTTAAGTCATGACCAACAGTGACTTAATGAATCTAATCCAGTATTTTTTAAAAAAAATTGCCCAGTGCCCTTTACTGAACAATGAGGGCTGATGCCTCGTGAATAAATTTTATTTTAAATAAGGTAGTAGGTTGGTAGACAGCAACCACCCAGGGAAGTACTACCGTCCTGCCAGATGACTGTGAAACAAAAACCTGTAATTGTTTTGCAGGTGGTTCGGACATGTAGAGAGAATGGAGCGAAACAGAATGACTTCAAGAGTGTATCAGTCTGTAGTGGAAGGAAGGCGGGGTAGGGGTCGGCCTAGGAAGGGTTGGAGGGAGGGGGTAAAGGAGGTTTTGTGTGCGAGGGGCTTGGACTTCCAGCAGGCATGCTTGAGCGTGTTTGATAGGAGTGAATGGAGACAAATGGTTTTTAATACTTGACGTGCTGTTGGAGTGTGAGCAAAGTAACATTTATGAAGGGATTCAGGGAAACCGGCAGGCCGGACTTGAGTCCTGGAGATGGGAAGTACAGTGCCTGCACTCTGAAGGAGGGGTGTTAATGTTGCAGTTTAAAAACTGTAGTGTAAAGCACCCTTCTGGCAAGACAGTGATGGAGTGAATGATGGTGAAAGTTTTTCTTTTTCGGGCCACCCTGCCTTGGTGGGAATCGGCCGGTGTGATAATAAAAAAAAAAAAAAGAATTCTGAAAATATCCTTATTTTAAGTTTGCTTAAACTAGTATATAATGATTATGCAATAAAACCGAACTGCAAAGGCAAATAACAAATACAGTGGAACCTTGATTTATGAGTTCAATCCGTTTCGTGACCTAGCTCGTAACTCAATTTGCTTGTATAACAAATCAACTTTCCTCATTTAACCCTTTGAGGGTTTTGGTCGTACTAGTACGTTTTACGCGTAGGGGTTTTTGACGTACTAGTACTCATAAATTCTAGCGGCCTCAAATCTAGTGGGAGAAAGCTGGTAGGCCTTCATATGAAAGAATGGGTCTATGTGGTCAGTGTGCACAGTCTAAAAAAAATCCTGCAGCACACAGTGCATAATGAGAAAAAAAAAACTTTGACCATTTTTTTTTAATAAATCAGCGACTTTGCAGTGTATTTTCGTATGGTATTTATTGTTGTATTCTAGTTTTCTTGGTCTCATTTTATAGAATGGAAGACATATTACAGAAATTGAGATGATTTTGACTGGTTTTACAATGAAAGGTGCCTTGAAATTGAGCTCAAAGTAGCAGAAATGTTCGATTTTTACCAAACTTCAAAAGTAAACAAATCGTGCCAAGCGTGCAATACACGTCAACTGGTGAGTCTAATATTCTTTTACAAGTGCACCAATAATATTTATACCATTTTTTACACTAATGCAGTAGTCTGCATAACAGTAAATCTTATATTTTTTGTGAGAATAAAAATTCAAAGTGGAAAGCAAAAGAATATAAGAGGGCCCTTGAGACGTGACTAATGACTAGAGAAAATGTAATTTTAGTGCCAGGAATGTCTTTCTTGTTTATTCTGGACCCTATTCGGAAATTGGCATCTTTTGAAATTTGTGTGAAATTGGCAAAATTGCTAAATTCTGACCACTGTACTGGATAGTTGAATTTATAAATGGGTGGTTTCTTGCACCCATTCGATAGAAAAAATGGAGTTCTAGCGAAATATTCATGTTTTTTGTCGACTAGTACAGTGAAATTGGCCGAAAATGTCGCTCAAAGTGGGCAAAATCGCCGATGCGTAAACATCGCCGAGACCGCTAACTTTGCGAGAGCATAATTCCGTAAGTTTTCTATCAAATTTCAAACTTTTGGTGTCTTTATGATCGGGAAAAGATTCTCTATCTTTTCATAAGAGAAAATAATTTTTTTTTTTTTTTTAAATTTGGCCGACCCTGAGAACGAGTTTCGGAGAGGGCCTGTCGACCCTCAAAGGGTTAATCCTTAAACTGTCCAAACGTAGATCTACGTTTTTTAACATGCTTTCTTATGGAGAAAATCAAGGTCGGAGCGCTACGTGTGCAAACGTAGATCTACATTTGGACAGTTTAAGGGTTAAATTAACTGAAATGCCATTAATCCATTCCAGCGAAATTCCTGCTCTCTGGAGGCAGGACAAAATATTTGAATACGATGCTAATGTCAACTCTACGGCTTACTTAACTATCACAATTCATCTAGTATGACATAATAAACAATATAATTAACCCTTTGAGGGTTTCGGCCGTACTAGTACGGCTTACGACTCAGGGTTTTTTGACATACTAGTATGCCTAAATTCTAGCGCCCTCAAATCTAGTGGGAGAAAGCTGGTAGGCATACATATGAAAGAATGGGTCTATGTGGTCAGTGTGCGCAGTATAAAAAAAATCCTGTAGCACACAGTGCATAATAATAAAAAAAAAAACTTTGACCGTGCTTTTGGAATAAAACAGCGACTTTGCACTGTATTTTCGTATGGTATCTATTCTTGTATTCTAGTTTTCTTGGTCTCATTTTATAGAATGGAAGACATATTACAGAAATTGAGATGATTTTGACTGGTTTTACAATGAAAAGTACCTTGAAATTGAGCTCAAAGTAGCAGCAATGTTCGATTTTTACCAAAGTTCAAAAGTAAACAAATCATGCCAAGCATCCAATACACGTCAACTGGTGAGTCTAATATTCTTTCACAAGTGCGCTGATATTATTTATAACATTTCTACATTAATGCAGCAGTCTGCATAACAATAAATCTTCTATTTTTTGTACGAATAAAAATTGAAAGTGGAAAGCCAAAGAAATATAAGAGGGGCCTGGGGATGTGACTAACGAACAGAGGAAATGTTATTTTAGTGCCAGGAATGTTTTTCTTGTTTATTCTGGACCCTATTTGGAAATTGGCATCTTTTGAAATTTGTGTGAAATTGGCAAAATTGCTAAATTCTAACCACTGTATTGGATAGTTGAAATCAGTAAATGGGTGGTTTCTTGTACTCATTCAATAGAAAAAATGGAGTTCTAGAGAAACAGTTATGATTTTTGTCGACTAGTACACTGGAATTGGCCGAAAATAGGGCTCAAATTGGGCAAAAATCGCCGATGCGTAAACGTTGTCGAGACCGCTACCTTCGCGAGAGCATAATTCTGTAAATTTTCCATCAAATTTCATACTTTTGGTGTCATTATGATCAGGAAAAGATTCTCTATTTTTTCATAAGAAAAATAATTTTTTTTTTAAAATTTGGCCGACCCTGAGAACAAGTCTCGGAGAGGGCCTGTTGACCCTCAAAGGGTTAACACAGAAACATGATACATACTCTAGAATGAATAAAATATGTCATTACGTATGTGACTAGTGGTGTCAGCAGCAGCATCCATTCCCCCTCCTGCTCTGACTACATATCTTCCCATGCTCCTGTTATAAGAGAAAACAGAGTGCTTGGGAGGCTAACTGCACTGGAGGGTGGTAGAAGATAAGCAGGGCAGCGTATGTTGTCAGTGGCCTTATAAACCTCCAACAACAGTGGAGGAGTTAGTTTCATCCTTTTTCTATCGCTTCATCGCTTAACTTACTTGCTACACTCTTAATGCTGAACTTAACTGCTACAATTTGTTTAACAATTTTTTTTTCACTTCACTCTTCACTGATACTTGCTACACTTTTAACGCTACGCTTAGAAATTATTGTATGATTCTAAAGCAGCCTTGCTGCTTTAGTATCGTACATACTGTAGATGTACTACGTTGATGTTGTCTGGCTAAGTCAATAACTCGTACATCTTGCTTATGTTTATCTATGATTTTATGCTTTAATTCCATGGAAATCATCCTCTTTTTCTTCTCAGCACTGTCCTTTGCACTTACTTTCTTAGGACCCATAGTTAGAAAAAAATATTGGCAAAGTAACTGCAGAAAATAGAAGGAAATCACAACATAATATCCTCCCAGAGCGAGGTAAACATGTCCACTGCTCACCAGGTGTTTTGCTGTTCACGGTGCCAACTAGTGGCAGCCTTCTCCTTATTGTTATTACAGTGGTCCCTCGTTTTTCGTAATTAATCCTTTCCTGGAGGAGCTACTATAAACGAAATTTACGATTTGCGAATCAGTTTTCCCCATAAGAAATAATGTAAATACAATTAATCCGTTCCTGACACCCAGAAGTTTTAAAACAAAAATATTTTTTACATGAAATATACATATAGTACATAAACAATACAATGGGAAATGATGAATGAAACATTAACAGCATAACACTTACCTTTATTGGAGATTCTTCTTAGTGTATGGGAGACTGGAGGAGGAGAGAGATTGGATTGTTTACAGTTTGGAAGGGGAATCCTCTTCCAGGAACACCTCAGGTACCAATTGCTTCTCTGGGGTTGCTTCTCTTCTCTGTTTCTTAATGCCACTAGGACCACCTTGAGAGTCACTCTAGTCCTGTCTCGCAAAGTAACCGTGGAGAGAGCTCTGTTTCTGGCGTCTCTTTAACACTTCCTTAAAAATGGCCCAAGACTTTGTCACTGTACATATTTCTCACCTTCTTTACCACAGGCTTGGCACTAGGAGCTTTCTTTGGAGCCATGGTAGCTTATTTAGTAATTGCAAGCACTAAAATGAGTGGAATATTATGAAATATTTCGTAGGAGCACTTGAGGGGACCTTCACTCACTGGTAAACAATGCCAGACTGGCTGGGTAGGGAGGCTGCCCCGGCTCACACTGTGCATACACGTCCCGGACGAACTAATATTCGGAGTCAACCTATGAAAAGCGAGTCCATGTTTATACGAAAATACCCCTATGATTAGCGAAATTTACGATTGCCGAGAACTACAAAAAGCGAGGGACCACTGTATTTCGTGTACTATTATATTGTATTATTATTATTATTATTATTATTAGTAGTAGTAGTAGTAGTAGTAGTAGTAGTAGTAGTACGTACATATGACTAATAATAATTATTATTATTTTTTTTTTTTCAACAAGTCGGCCGTTTCCCACCGAGGCAGGGTGACCCAAAAAAAAGAAAGAAAATCCCCAAAAAGAAAATACTTTCATCATTCAACACTTTCACCACACTCGCACATTATCACTGTTTTTGAAGAGGTGCTCAGAATACAACAGTCTAGAAGCATACACATATAAAGATACACAACATATCCCTCCAAACTGCCAATATCCCAAACCCCTCCTTTAAAGTGCAGGCATTGTACTTCCCATTTATTAATTTAGGGAACTGGAGCACAGATCTGATTCCCTAGATCAAGAGCCTCTCACCAGCGTCAAGGAACCTTGACGCTGGCTGGCACAGGGCACTGTTTACCTCGCTGTGGGAGGAAATTTTCTTGTGATTTCCTTCCATTTTCTGCAGTTATTTCACCAAATTTCTTGTTTCTAATCATGGGTCCTAAGAAAGTAAGTGCAAAGGACAGTGCTGAGCAGAAAAAAAGGATGATTTCCATAGAATTAAAGCATGAAATCATAGATAAACAAGCGAGGTGTGCGGGTTGTGGGTTGAAGGGGGAAGCGGGGGAAGCTGGCTCGTAACTCGGAGCAAAAAATCGACCGAGAGACGGCTTGTATCTCGAAAAATTCGTATGTTGGGACACTCGTAAGTTGAGGTTCCACTATATTTAAAAATACACACTAGGTTGCAAAAAAAGTACTGCCCAGCTTTGGAAACACTGGTCTACATCAATATTCATCAATCCATACACAGTGAAGCCATCAAAAAATTAGAGAATATATTAGGCCAAGCTTCAACGTACCTCAAGAACAGTCCACGAAGGGGATGCTGAACTCCTCGGCACATCTCAACCAGATCCTTCAAGATGTCACGTTTGCAGGTTTCATTTGTTTTTATATATACCAGACCAACTGTTATTAGCAGATATCTGTTTTAAATCATATCATTAATATCATCAATATTACAAACAACTTTACATAATTAAGAGAAACTTCAATTTTTTTCAATTGGAAATTGCTGTTATAAATTACAAGGCAAGTGTTAGGGAAATGGAAACTCATCAATTATTTCAAATGCCTCTGACTTTTTTGGACAATGTGATTACTGTATATGTGAATAATGTACTAAAATGTTATATTCAGACACTATGCATAATGACTTAGAATTTAACCAACTTACAAACTGACAGCAGATGATGAATATATACTATGCAAGTATGTATTGTTTATCAATTTAATATCCAATAATGTTAAAATATGATAGGAGGCAAAATAAAACTAGAAAAATAATTTGTAACACCATACCAAGTGTTTACCATATTGTATTGTACTTTTAATATCTACTTCATGATGAATGATCACATTGTATGATCTAGCATGATCATCATTTATAGAGGCATGATAATGCTGATTTTTTAACACACTGGCCATCTCCCACTGAGGAAGGGTAACTCAAAACAGAAACACTTTCACCATTATTCACACTATCACTGTCTTTGCAGAAGCATGCAGATACAACAGTTCAGATGTCACTCTAGATGGCAAATATATAATTAAATATAGAATTAAATTACAGACTGAACTAAAAGACAAACAAATTTCAAGTGTCCAAACAACTGTACTCATAATGTACATTATAAAATACTGTATGTACTTATATTTTAGTGCTTATATAAATATGCAAAGAGAAGAATTGTCACATTTTAAGATATGATGCAATATATGATTCCACTGATAGCTCTTCATTCATTCAAATATAATTTTCATTAGTTTTTGTTTTTTGTATCATTATTTATTATTAACACATCAGCCGATTCCCACCAAGGCAGGGTGGCCCGAAAAAGAAAAAGTTTCACCATCATTCACTCCATCACTGTCTTGCCAGAGGGGTGCTTTACACTACAGTTTATAAAACTGCAACATTAACACCCTTCCTTCAGAGTGCAGACACTGTACTTCCCATTTCCAGGACTCAAGTCCAGCCTGCCGGTTTTCCTGAATCCCTTCATAAATGTTACTTTGCTCACATTCCAACAGCACGTCAGGTATTAAAATCCATTTGTCTCCATTCACTCCTATCAAATACGCTCACACATGCTTACTGGAAGTCCAAGCCCCTTGCACACAAAACCTCCTTTACCCTCTCCCTCCAATCTTTCCTAGGCTGACCCCTACTCCGCCTTCCCTCCACTACAGATTTATACTCTCTCAAAGTCATTTTGTTTCATTCCATTCTCTCTACATGTCCAAACCACTTCAACAACCTTTCCTCAACCCTCTGGACAACAGTTTTGGCAATCCCGCACTTCCTTCTAACTCCCAAACTACGAATTCTCTGCCTTATATTCACACCACACATTGCCCTCAGACATGACATCTCCACTGCCTCCAGCCTTCTCCTCGCTGCAACATTCATCACCCACGCTTCACACCCATATAAGAGCATTGGTAAAACTATACTCTCATACATTCCCCTCTTTGCCTCCAAGGACAAAGTTCTTTGTCTCCACAGACTCCTAAGTGCACCGCTCACCCTTTTCCCCTCATCAATTCTATGATTCACCTCATCTTTCATAGACCCATCTGCTGACACATCCACTCCCAAATATCTGAATATATTCACCTCCTCCATACTCTCTCCCTCCAATCTGATATCCAATCTTTCATCACCTAATCTTTTTATCCTCATAACTTTACTCTTTCCTATATTCACTTTTAATTTTCTTCTTTTACATACCCTACCAAGTTCATCAACCAACCTCTGCAACTTCTCTTCAGAATCTCCCAAGAGCACAGTGTCATCAGCAAAAAGCAACTATGACAACTCCAACTCTGTATTTGATTCTTTATCTTTTAATTCTACACCTCTTGCCAAGACCCTTGCAATCACTTCTCTTACAACTGCATCTATAAATATATTGAACAACCACAGTGACATCACACATCCTTATCTAAGGCCTACTTTTACTGGGAAATAATTTCCCTCTTTCCTACATACTGTAACTTGAGCCTCACTATCCTCATAAAAACTCTTCACTGCTTTTAGTAACCTACCTCCTACACCATACACCTGCAACATCTGCCACATTGCCCCACTATCCACCCTGTCATATGCCTTTTCCAAATCCATAAATGTTTTTTATATACAGTATTTTTGCATTAATACTAATAAACACTTAAAATAAAGTTAGTGGTATATGTATACAGTAATGAACATATATAAAAACTGCACAAAATGTAGGATATAACAAGTTTCATCTATTTTTCTTGTATTTGCATATCAACTTTATACATCTTCAGTTTCAGAATGCATAAAAACACATCTCTGATTATCATTAAAAATATTTTTTTTTTTAAGTTTTATAATATTTTTAAGATGAGCAGTATTAATACGTACTTCATTTAAAAAATGCTGCATGCATTCTGTATCCTTCGAGAATTGCAACACAAAATCAAAGTCAAAGTAGTCTACATGGAGTCTACCTGGAGGGCATTCTAGGGATCAACGTCCCCGCTGCCCAGTCCACAACCAGGTCTCCTGGTGGATCAGGGCCTAATCAACGAGGCTGTTACTGCTAGCTGTGACTGCAACATTCACCACTCATGCTTCACACCCGCATAAGAGCATTGGTACCACTATACAGTGGACCCTCGACCAATGCTATTACACTGAGAGCTCATCGTTAGTCGAGTTAATTTTCCCCATAAGAAATAATGGAAATCAAATTAATCCGTTCCTGACACCCCAAAGTATTGAAAAAAAATTTTTTACCACATGGAATATTAATTTTAATACACACAAACTGAAGACATGTACAATTACATGACACTTACCTTTATTGAAGATCTGGTGATGATTAATGGGATGGGAGGAGGGGAGAGTGTGGATGGTGTTAGTGTTTAGAGGGGGCAAGTCCTTTTCTGGGGTTACTTCCCTTCTTCTTTTAATGCCACTAGGACCAGCTTGAGTCACTGGACTTCTGTCGCACAACATATCTGTCCATAGAGGCCTGTACCTCTCTTTCCTTTATGACTTTCCTAAAGTGGTTCACAACAGTGTCATTGTACAGGTTGCCAACACGGCTTGCAGTAGCTGTCTGAGGGTGATTTTCATCAAAAAAGGTTTGCACTTTAAGCCACATTGCACACATTTCCTTAATCTTTGAAGTAGACAACTTCTTCAATTTCTCTCTCCCCTCCTCCGAAGCAGTTTCCTCAGGTCTGGCCTCTTGCTGTTGAAGATGATCTTGCAGCTCATCAGTGGTTAGTTCTTCATTGTCCTCCTCCACCAACTCTTCCACATCCTCCCCACTAACCTCCAACCCCAAGGACTTCCCCAATGCCACAATTGATTCCACAACTGGCATAAGCTTCTCAGGGTTAGCCTCAAATCCTTCAAAATCCCTTTTGTCTACACATTCTGGCCACAGTTTCTTCCAAGCAGCGTTCAAGGTCCTCTTAGTCACTTCCTCCCAAGCCTTGCCTATAATGTTTACGCAATTGAGGATGCTAAAGTGATCTCTCCAAAACTCTCTTAGAGTCAATTGAGTTTCTGAGGTCACTACAAAGCACCTTTCAAACATAGCTTTTGTGTAGAGTTTTTTGAAGTTTGCAATGACCTGCTGGTCCATGGGCTACAGGAGAGGAGTGGTATTAGGAGGCAAAAACTTGACCTTGATGAAGCTCATGTCCCCAGAAAGTCACTCTGCCAAGTCTGAAGGATGACCAGGAGGATTGTCTAATACCAGGAGGCACTTAAGGTCCAATTTATTTTCCAGGAGGTAATTTTTCACAGTGGGGGCAAATGCATGGTGTAACCAGTCACGGAAAAAGTCCCTAGTGACCCATGCCTTACTGTTTGCCCTCCACAGCACACACAAATTAGCCTTGAGGACATTGTTTTTCCTGAACACTCTGGGAGTTTCAGAGTGATACACCAATAAAGGCTTCACTTTGCAATCACCACTAGCATTAGCACACATCAACAGAGTAAGCCTGTCTTTCATAGGCTTATGTCCTGGGAGTGCCTTTTCCTCCTGAGTAATGTAGGTCCTGCTTGGCATTTTCTTCCAAAACAGGCCTATTTGTCACAATTAAACACTTGTTCAGGTTTCAGTCCTTCAGCTTCTATGTACTCCTTGAATTCCTGCACATATTTTTCAGCCGCTTTGTGGTCCGGACTGGCAGCCTCACCATGCCTTATCACACTATGTATGCCACTACAATTCTTAAATCTCTCAAACCAACCTTTGCTGGCCTTAAATTCACTCACATCACCACTAGTTGCAGGCATTTTTTTAATTAAATCGTCATGCAACTTCCTAGCCTTTTCACATATGATCGCTTGAGAGATGCTATCTCCTGCTATCTGTTTCTCGTTTATCCACACCAATAACAGTCTCTCAACATCTTCTATCACTTGCGATCTCAGTTTCGAAAACATAGTTGCACCTTTGGCAAGAACAGCTTCCTTGATTGCCGTTTTCTTGGCCACAATAGTAGCGATGGTTGATTGGGGTTTTGTGTACAACCTGGCCAGGTCAGAGACATGCACTCCACTTTCATACTTAGCAACGATCTCTTTCTTCATATCCATAGTGATTCTCACCCTTTTTGTTGTAGGGTTGGCACTAGAAGCTTTCTTGGGGCTCATGGTGACTTATTTTGCAGGTGCAATCACTAAGAACACTGTGATAATATGAAATGTTCCGATTGTATGTTTGGATGCGACCACGGTGGCTGGCTTGTAAACACTGGCACCCACGGGACAAGTGAGGCGCGTCTCGAATGGAACGAATCGTGTTGGTCGAGTTTTTTAGCGCTAGTCAAGGCAAAATTTTTGCGTTAAAATGTATCGCTAGTCGGATTTAACGTTATACGATGCCAGCGTTGGTCGAGGGTCCACTGTACTCTCATACATTCTCCTCTTTGCTTCTATGGATAACATTCTTTGTCTCCACAGACTCCTATGTACACCACTCACCTTTTTCCCCTCATCAATTCTATGATTCATCTCATCTTTCACAGCCCCATCTCCTGAAAAGTCCACTTCCGAATATCTGAATACATTCACTTCCTCCATATTCCCTCCCTCCAATCTGTTATCCAGTCTTTCCTTACCTAAATATTTTATCCTCATCACCTTGCTCTTTCCTTTATACTAAAACAATATACTATAATACATTATATGGCAATATTAATGAAAATTGAATACACATTTAGTAAAATATATTTAAA
The DNA here is from genome assembly GCF_038502225.1 of Cherax quadricarinatus. Lineage (NCBI taxonomy): Eukaryota > Metazoa > Arthropoda > Malacostraca > Decapoda > Parastacidae > Cherax > Cherax quadricarinatus. The sequence goes on from NW_027197550.1 coordinate 20,376, forward strand.
TTTTTAATTTAATGCCAAGAGGATTAAAAAGCAAATAAAGTAATGATGTAATAATGGTTGGAGATAGCATTAAAATTAAAAAATTGAGGAGCATGGTGAAATTCATAACCTAGAAATGCTCCGGGGAGAATCTCGAATTTTCCCTGAAGTAAATTTATTCATTTCAAAACTTGTATTAAAGTTTGTTGAAGGGAAATATTCTTCTTTCAACAAACTGGCTGTATCCCACTGAGGCAGGGTGACCCAAAAAGAAAAACTAAAGTTTCTCTTTTTAACTTTACCAATAGTACATACAGGAGAAGGGGTTACTAGCCCCTTGCTCCCGATATTTTAGTCACCTCTTATGACACGCATGGCTTATGGAGGAAGAATTCTGCCCTGCTTCCCCATGGAGATTCAGGGAAACACATGGTGTAATATAACTGGACTCATTTAGGACACAAAACTTTATTTTTTTAATTCAATAAGTTAAAAACTTTAATTCATCTGGCAAATTATTACGCATATTTGACACTTATTTGCAACATATTTCTATAGTGGTTCAAGCAAACACAAGGAAAATCAAAGAGGTATTTGTTTCAAGTATGATGCTCGAGTTCTCTAGCAATTTGAAAAGTTTCTTAGGTTGGTATCACCGTTACAGTGTGATGCAGTATTTGGAAGATGTTTAGTAAACAGTAATACAGTATACATTCTGGCATTAATATTCAGAAGATTTAGGATTTAAATAAGAGAAGAGTTTTGCCTAAAATTTGAGTCTGTGATGGTTATGTTAACTGCCTTTTGTTGTGTGATAATTGGATTGAGGTTGATAGCTGAGGTAAAACCCCAGGCACAAATTTCATAGATGATGTATGGGTCAATGAGAGAGTAGTAGTGCTATAGTGTAGAATATTTTATTTTTTTATTAACATATTGGCCATTCCCACCAAAGTAGGGTGTCCTGAAAAAGAAAAATTTTCATCATTCACTCCATCACTGTCTTGCCAGAGGTGCACTCACACTACAGTTATAAAGCTGCAACATAAACACCTCTCCTTCAGAGTGCAGGCAATGTACTTACTATCTCTGGCCTCAAGTCTGGCCTGCTGGTTTCCCTGAATCTCCTCATAAATGTTACCGTGCTCACACTCCAGCAGCACGTCAAGTCCTAAAAATCATTTGTCTTCATTTGCTCCTATCTAACACACTTACACATGCTTGCTGGAAGTCCAAGCCCCTCGCACACAAAACCTCCTTTACGCCCTCCCTCCAACCTTTCCTAGGCTGACCCCTACTCTGCCTTCCCTCCACTACAGATTTATACACTCTCGAAGTGTATAAATCTGTGTATGAAGATTGAGACACTTATGCAGCATATGGGAATCTTTATTCAGGAAACGTTTCGCCACACAGTGGCTTCATCAGTCCAATACAAAGAGGAAGGCGTAAGGAGAGGAGGAGTATGAGGTAATCAGTCCCTCAGCCTGGAGTCGATGTGTTCAGTCCATCAATCTTGTAGAATGGACTGAACACATCGACTCCAGGCTGAGGGACTGATTACCTCATACTCCAACTCTCCTTACGCCTTCCTCTTTGTATTGGACTGATGAAGCCACTGTGTGGCAAAACGTTTCCTGAATAAAGATTCCCATATGCTGCACAAGTGTCTCAATCTTCAACTTGTCGGTTTTTCAAACCATTCATCACAAATCTGTGTATAAATGTAGTTCCTTGAATGTGGAACATAACAGCAAATTTTGGAGTGTATACTGTACTGACAGTTTTTTATATTTTTTAAATGAGCTAAAGGGAGCGGTCAGGTTCACGCGCGCGGAGCAAAAAAAAAAAAATTTGAAAAAATATGAAAATGGAGTTATTGTTACCAAAAAATAGCTGAACTTTCTGGCTACACTCTGGTATAATTATTATCCTTGTACGATGTTTCTAAAAGGAATTACAGCCATTTATAACAGGCATGGTGACAGTGCTGACGGGTCATATTGCGTAAGAAGCACTGACTCGGCTTTGTTTACGTTTTTTCCCCGTGTTATTTTTATCGTTTTCTTATATCTTTATGTCTAATATAATACAAATTCACTGTCTGAGATCATGCCCGAGCGGGCGGAGCTAATATGGTCAAGTAACCAGTCAGGTACCCTGGGTATAGTACCCAAAATGGCCGACACCTCCAGCCAACAAAATATTCCATAAATATTCCATATCCACGCTAATATCAATTATAAGGCTTATTTATCTATCACAATTGATCTATTATGACATAATGCAATATAATAATAGCATATAAACATAAAAAGCACACCGTAAAAAATAATATATAGCATAATATGATGCCCAAGAGGGAAAAATTTCTATCGGTGTATCCCCTGAAGTTTCGTTATCTCTTACAAGTGATGAGAGAAAACGGATTTACAATGGTTAACTGTAATAAACACTCGTAGGTCACGCAAAAAGTGTAAAATAAAGCGAATTTTTCAGGGAAAAAAATTATTTCCCGGGCAGCTGGGGTGCCGCGTGCTTCGGCCTATATCTCGAAAGTAACTTATTTACCTATTTAGGGGCAATCCATCTTTATTTATGATTGAATTGACTTGATTTTCACAACAAACATAGGAGAATGATTGCTTTACAAGGTGGAGTGTACCTTCCTGAACTATCCCAAATATTTTTAGATTTATGTGGGCAACAAGACCGACATCTTCCAATATGTCAAAAAAGTTATGAAACTTATTTTTTTTTAGCATGAAGATAAGGTTTATTTTAGAATAGGTACACTTACAGTGATGGAATTAGAGGTGTTCTATCAGCAGCAAGTGTCAAAACCACTTTTCCAAGTACCACTGAGAAGGACTCCCCTGCCAAATGTAATTTTTCGTAAATTTTGCATATTTCATTTCCTTTTTGGCCGATATGATTGAAACTTCAGCACAGGATATGTGATATAAGCTTCTAATAGTACACCAAAAATGAACGTAATCGGTTGAAAAATAAAGAAGTCGATATGTTTCACTTGCCCGCTCCCTAAATAGGAGCATTAAATTTCAATATGCTGTCAGCTAGCATATGTAAGAATTTTCCTTTGGCTTATTCTCCATTTGAAATTCATTAATTTTTATACATATATCTAGTTTTGGACCGATTTGTTTTTGAAAGTAACACATTTTTTCTGTATTAAAAATACAGTAAACTATATAACATAATTACAAAATGTAAATATAAAGAATTATGATATAGTTATAGGTCTTAAAAGCTTACTTACAGTCTAGGAACAATATTGCCAGCATACTGAACCAGCTCATATAGGTCTGCTACACGCTGCCCTTTTTGAAACTCATCAATAAGGTACATTTCCAAGTGTCGTAGTTCGTCACAAATGCACATGTCTGAAGCAAGTCAAGGAAATAAACTTGAGCACAATAATTACCAAACCAATAAAGACAACATGGCAAATAAGTGACTTTTTTTTATAAATTACTCCTTTTTCAATCACATAAGAATTCTCCCACTAAAGTAGAGTGACCAAAGAAAAAACACATAGAGGTATGTCACTCAACTGCTGTTTTACCAGAGGTACATGGACATTATAATTCAAATGACCCTCTACGCTGCAACATCCTTACCCATCCTTCAGAGTGTAAGCACTGTATTATTCTTTATCAAGCTTTACAGTCTGATTTTTTTTAACATTAAATATTGAAGCAGCAATTTACAAATACTTACCTAATAAGTAAACAAATACTGAAACAAAATGAACAAAAAGGCACAATACCATGACTGGAACAATACACAAATAACCCGCACACAGCAGAAAGAAAATTATGACGATGTTTCAGTCTGACTTGGACTGAAACGTCATCATAAGTTACTTTCTCCTAAGTGTGGGTTACTTGTGTAGTGAAACAAAATATTATTCTTTATTTACCTAGATAAAGTAAGAATATCTATGAATGATAAGACTAGAGATTATGAAACTATTATATACTGTACAATTTATGTGCAATGACTTTTAATACAAAAGGATACAGAGTTCATAATATGTTTTAGGAGAAAGAAGTGATGTCCTCAGTTCTCCAAGCATGTTTGATGCATGCTTTAGTCCATCCATTAATCGACCTTTATCCAAACATCGTTTCATTTGAAATGCCTGACCTCGAACTGCTCCCATTGCTTCGTCGAGGAGCTTATCTTGGTCATCCATTGGCGAAACCATGCTGTCAGCCTGATCAGCCCTATGGCACAGAGTTACATCAGCATATTAACATTGCATCATGATAACAATAAATACATTATGTTCTTCACCAAGGCAGAGTGACCTAAAGAAGAAAATACATTTACCAGCAATTGCTCCCTAGATGTTTCACCAGATGGGTGTATATCATGATTTAAAAACCCATTGAATCACAACATCCACACACCTCAAAATATGTACAATACTGCACTTGTATCTGTAGCTACATTTGTTCACCCTTTGTTGAGGTGGTTCGGACATGTAGAGAGAATGGAGCGAAACAGAATGACTTCAAGAGTGTATCAGTCTGTAGTGGAAGGAAGGCGGGGTAGGGGTCGGCCTAGGAAGGGTTGGAGGGAGGGGGTAAAGGAGGTTTTGTGTGCGAGGGGCTTGGACTTCCAGCAGGCATGCGTGAGCGTGTTTGATAGGAGTGAATGGAGACAAATGGTTTTTAATACTTGACGTGCTGTTGGAGTGTGAGCAAAGTAACATTTATGAAGGGATTCAGGGAAACCGGCAGGCCGGACTTGAGTCCTGGAGATGGGAAGTACAGTGCCTGCACTCTGAAGGAGGGGTGTTAATGTTGCAGTTTAAAAACTGTAGTGTAAAGCACCCTTCTGGCAAGACAGTGATGGAGTGAATGATGGTGAAAGTTTTTCTTTTTCGGGCCACCCTGCCTTGGTGGGAATCGGCCGGTGTGATAATAATAAAAATATATATATATATATATATATATATATATATATATATATATATATATATATATATATATATATATATAGATATATATGTATGTATGTATGTATGTATGTATGCATGCCGGGAACAATGGGCTAGTAACCCCTTTTCCTGTAAAGATTACTAAAAAGAATAAGAAGAAGAAAATTGTCAAAGTGGGAAGTCTGAATGTGCGTGGATGTTGTGCAAATGATAAGAAAGAGATGATTGTGGATGTTATGAATGAGAAGAAACTGGATGTCCTGGCTTTAAGTGAAACAAAGCTGAAGGGGGTGGGAGAGTTTCAATGGAGAGGAATAAATGGGATTAGGTCAGGGGTTTCAAATAGAGTTAGAGCTAAAGAAGGAGTAGCAATAATGTTGAAGGATAAGCTATGGCAGGAAAAGAGGGACTACAAATGTATAAATTCAAGGATTATGTGGAGTAAAGTAAAGATTGTATGTGAAAAGTGGGTTATAGTAAGCGTGTATGCACCTGGAGAAGAGAGAAGTGTAGAGGAGAGAGAGAGATTCTGGGAAATGTTGAGTGAATGTGTGGGGAGTTTTGAATCAAGTGTGAGAGTAATGGTGGTTGGGGATTTCAATGCTAAAGTGGGTAAAAATGTTATGGAGGGAATAGTAGGTAATTTTGGGGTGCCAGGGGTAAATGTAAATAGGGAGCCTTTAATTGAGCTATGTGTAGAAAGAAATTTGGTAATAAGTAATTCATATTTTATGAAAAAGAGGATAAATAAATATACAAGGTATGATGTAGCACGTAATGAAAGTAGTTTGTTAGATTATGTATTGGTGGATAAAAGGTTGATGGGTAGGCTCCAGGATGTACATGTTTATAGAGGGGCAACTGATATATCGGATCAATATTTAGTTGTAGCTACAGTTAGAGTAAGAGGTAGATGGGAAAAGAGGAAGGTGGAAACAACAAGTAAGAGGGAGGTGAAAGTGTATAAACTAAGGGAGGAGGAAGTTCGGGCGAGATATAAGCGACTATTGGCAGTAAGGTGGGCTAGTGCAAAGATGAGTAGTGGGGGGGTTGAAGAGGGTTGGAATAGTTTTAAAAATGCAGTATTAGAATGTGGGGCAGAAGTTTGTGGTTATAGGAGGGTAGGGGCAGGAGGAAAGAGGAGTGATTGGTGGAATGATGAAGTAAAGGGTGTGATAAAAGAGAAAAAGGTAGCTTACGAGAGGTTTTTACAAAGCAGAAGTATTATAAGAAGAGCAGAGTATATGGAGAGTAAAAGAAAGGTGAAGAGAGTGGTGAGAGAGTGCAAAAGGAGAGCAGATGAAAGAGTGGGAGAGGCACTGTCAAGAAATTTTAATGAAAATAAGAAAAAATTTTGGAGTGAGTTAAACAAGTTAAGAAAGCCTAGGGAAAGTATGGATTTGTCAGTTAAAAACAGAGTAGGGGAGTTAGTAGATGGGGAGAGGGAGGTATTAGGTAGATGGCGAGAATATTTTGAGGAACTTTTAAATGTTAAGGAAGAAAGGGAGGCGGTAATTTCATGCATTGGCCAGGGAGGTATACCATCTTTTAGGAGTGAAGAAGAGCGGAATGTAAGTGTGGTGGAGGTACGTGAGGCATTACGTAGAATGAAAGGGGGTAAAGCAGCTGGAACTGATGGGATCATGACAGAAATGTTAAAAGCAGGGGGGGATATAGTGTTGGAGTTGTTGGTACTTTTGTTTAATAAATGTATGAAAGAGGGGAAGGTACCTAGGGATTGGCGGAGAGCATGTATAGTCCATTTATATAAAGGGAAAGGGGACAAAAGAGATTGTAAAAATTATAGAGGAATAAGTTTACTGAGTATACCAGGAAAAGTATACGGTAGGGTTATAATTGAAAGAATTAGAGGTAAGACAGAATGTAGAATTGCGGACGAGCAAGGAGGCTTCAGAGTGGGTAGGGGATGTGTAGATCAAGTGTTTACATTGAAGCATATATGTGAACAGTATTTAGATAAAGGTAGGGAAGTTTTTATTGCATTTATGGATTTAGAAAAGGCATATGATAGAGTGGATAGAGGAGCAATGTGGCAGATGTTGCAAGTATATGGAATAGGTGGTAAGTTACTAAATGCTGTAAAGAGCTTTTATGAGGATAGTGAGGCTCAGGTTAGGGTGTGTAGAAGAGAGGGAGAATACTTCCCAGTAAAAGTAGGTCTTAGACAGGGATGTGTAATGTCACCATGGTTGTTTAATATATTTATAGATGGGGTTGTAAAAGAAGTAAATGCTAGGGTGTTCGGGAGAGGGGTGGGATTAAATTATGGGGAATCAAATTCAAAATGGGAATTGACACAGTTACTTTTTGCTGATGATACTGTGCTTATGGGAGATTCTAAAGAAAAATTACAAAGGTTAGTGGATGAGTTTGAGAATGTGTGTAAAGGTAGAAAGTTGAAAGTGAACATAGAAAAGAGTAAGGTGATGAGGGTATCAAATGATTTAGATAAAGAAAAATTGGATATCAAATTGGGGAGGAGGAGTATGGAAGAAGTGAATGTTTTCAGATACTTGGGAGTTGACGTGTCAGCGGATGGATTTATGAAGGATGAGGTTAATCATAGAATTGATGAGGGAAAAAAGGTGAGTGGTGCGTTGAGGTATATGTGGAGTCAAAAAACGTTATCTATAGAGGCAAAGAAGGGAATGTATGAAAGTATAGTAGTACCAACACTCTTATATGGATGTGAAGCTTGGGTGGTAAATGCAGCAGCGAGGAGACGGTTGGAGGCAGTGGAGATGTCCTGTCTAAGGGCAATGTGTGGTGTAAATATTATGCAGAAAATTCGGAGTGTGGAAATTAGGAGAAGGTGTGGAGTTAATAAAAGCATTAGTCAGAGGGCAGAAGAGGGGTTGTTGAGGTGGTTTGGTCATTTAGAGAGAATGGATCAAAGTAGATTGACATGGAAAGCATATAAATCTATAGGGGAAGGAAAGAGGGGTAGGGGTCGTCCTCGAAAGGGTTGGAAAGAGGGGGTAAAGGAGGTTTTGTGGGCGAGGGGCTTGGACTTCCAGCAAGCGTGCATGAGCGTGTTAGATAGGAGTGAATGGAGACGAATGATACTTGGGACCTGACGATCTGTTGGAGTGTGAGCAGGGTAATATTTAGTGAAGGGATTCAGGGAAACCGGTTATTTTCATATAGTCGGACTTGAGTCCTGGAAATGGGAAGTACAATGCCTGCACTTTAAAGGAGGGGTTTGGGATATTGGCAGTTTGGAGGGATATGTTGTGTATCTCTATACGTATATGCTTCTAAACTGTTGTATTCTGAGCACCTCTGCAAAAGCAGTGATAATGTGTGAGTGTGGTGAAAGTGTTGAATGATGATGAAAGTATTTTCTTTTTGGGGATTTTCTTTCTTTTTTTTTTTGGGTCACCCTGCCTCGGTGGGAGACGGCCGACTTGTTGAAAAAAAAAAAAAAAAAAAAAAAAATATATATATATAGATATATATATATATATATATATATATATATATATATATATATATATATATATATATATATATATATATGTCGTGCCGAATAGGCAGAACTTGCGATCTTGGCTTAAATAGCAACGCTCATCTTGCCATATAGGACAAGTGAAAATTTATGTATGCAATAATTTCGCCAAAATCATTCTGAACCTTACGAAAAAAATATATTTCACTGTATTTGTTTAGTTTTAAATTACCGTAAACAAATCTAAATTATATTCAGTTGGGTTAGGCTAAAATAAATTGTTCTTGTTATAATAAGGTTAGGTAAGTTTTCTAAGATTCTTTTGGTGCAAAATTAAAAATTTTTACATTAACGTTAATGAAAAAAATATATCTTTAAACGTATAAGAGAAAATTTCAGAAAGGACATAATTTTAAATGAGTTCTTGCTAATTGACCAGTTTTACATATTCGGCACGACACATATATATATATATATATATATATATATATATATATATATATATATATACAGTGGACCCCCGGTTAACGATTTTAATCCGTGCAAGAGGGGTAATTGTTATGCGAAATAATCGTTATGTGAATGAATTTTCCCCATAAGAAATAATGGAAATAAAATTAATCCGTGCAAGACACCCAAAAGTATGAAAAAAAAATTTTTTTACCACATGAAATATTAATTTTAATACACACAAACTGAAAAAGGCATGCACACTTACATGACACTTACTTTTATTGAAGATCTGGTGATGATTGATGGGATGGGAGGAGGGGAGAGCATTATCTTCTTACTGTTTAGAAGGGGAATCCCCTTCCATTACGACTTGAGGTAGCAAGTCCTTTTCCGGGGTTACTTCCCTTCTTCTTTTAATGCCACTAGGACCAGCTTGAGAGTCACTGGACCTCTGTCGCACAACAAATCTGTCCATAGAGCTCTGTACCTCCCGTTCCTTTACGATTTGTCTAAAATGGGCCACAACATTGTCATTGAAATAGTCACCAGCACGGCTTGCAACAGCTGTGTCAGGGTGATTTTCATCCATAAAGGTTTGCAATTCAACCCACTGTGCACACATTTCCTTAATCTTTGAAGTAGGCACAATGGATTCCACAACTGGCATAGGCTTCTCAGGGTTAGCCCCAAACCCTTCAAAATCTTTCTTAATTTCCATACTAATTCTCACCCTTTTTACCACAGGGTTGGCACTAGAAGCTTTCTTGGGGCCCATGGTCACTTATTTTCCAGAAACAGCACCGAAAACACTGTAATAATACGAAATATTCCGAGTGTATGCTTGGATGTTACCGCGGAGGCTGGCTGGTAAACAATGGGACGGGCGGCACATGTGAGGCTGGCTGAGGGCACATTGGACGCGTCTCGGACGAAAATCGGTGAGCGGGTTTTTAATCGGTATGCGCGGCAAAAATTTTGCGATAAAAGTAAGCGGTATGCGGAAAAATCGCTATGTGATGCCATCGTTATGCGGGGGTCCACTGTATATATATATATATATATATATATATATATATATATATATATATATATACATATATATACATATATATATATATATATACATATATACATATATATATACATATATATGTATACATATATACATATATATACATATATATATATACATATATACATATATATATATACATATATATATATACATTTTTTATTATATTATCACACCGGCCGATTCCCACCAAGGCAGGGTGGCCCGAAAAAGAAAAACTTTCACCATCATTCACTCCATCACTGTCTTGCCAGAAGGGTGCTTTACACTACAGTTTTTAAACTGCAACATTAACACCCCTCCTTCAGAGTGCAGGCACTGTACTTCCCATCTCCAGGACTCAAGTCCGGCCTGCCGGTTTCCCTGAATCCCTTCATAAATGTTACTTTGCTCACACTCCAACAGCACGTCAAGTATTAAAAACCATTTGTCTCCATTCACTCCTATCAAACACGCTCACGCATGCCTGCTGGAAGTCCAAGCCCCTCGCACACAAAACCTCCTTTACCCCCTCCCTCCAACCCTTCCTAGGCCGACCCCTACCCCGCCTTCCTTCCACTACAGACTGATACACTCTTGAAGTCATTCTGTTTCGCTCCATTCTCTCTACATGTCCGAACCACCTCAACAACCCTTCCTCAGCCCTCTGGACAACAGTTTTGGTAATCCCGCACCTCCTCCTAACTTCCAAACTACGAATTCTCTGCATTATATTCACACCACACATTGCCCTCAGACATGACATCTCCACTGCCTCCAGCCTTCTCCTCGCTGCAACATTCATCACCCACGCTTCACACCCATATAAGAGCGTTGGTAAAACTATACTCTCATACATTCCCCTCTTTGCCTCCAAGGACAAAGTTCTTTGTCTCCACAGACTCCTAAGTGCACCACTCACTCTTTTTCCCTCATCAATTCTATGATTCACCTCATCTTTCATAGACCCATCCGCTGACACGTCCACTCCCAAATATCTGAATACGTTCACCTCCTCCATACTCTCTCCCTCCAATCTGATATTCAATCTTTCATCACCTAATCTTTTTGTTATCCTCATAACCTTACTCTTTCCTGTATTCACCTTTAATTTAGGAAAGAGTAAGGTTATGAGGATAACAAAAAGATTAGGTGATGAAAGATTGAATATCAGATTGGAGGGAGAGAGTATGGAGGAGGTGAACGTATTCAGATATTTGGGAGTGGACGTGTCAGCGGATGGGTCTATGAAAGATGAGGTGAATCATAGAATTGATGAGGGAAAAAGAGTGAGTGGTGCACTTAGGAGTCTGTGGAGACCACTCTGAAAGAATAGAGAAATTCCAAGCGCTTTCGTGACTACACACATTATCATAGTTCCTTGATAATGTGAGTAGTCACGAAAGCGCTTGGAATTTCTCTATTCTTTCAGAGTGGTTGTTTTGCATATTCTGAAATCACCTGTTTACTGTGATCTTATTGCATACATTTTTTTTTTTTATTATCACACTGGCCAATTCCCACCAAGGCAGGGTGGCCCGAAAAAGAAAAACTTTCACCATCATTCACTCCATCACTGTCTTGCCAGAAGGGTGCTTTACACTACAGTTTTTAAACTGCAACATTAACACCCCTCCTTCAGAGTGCAGGCACTGCACTTCCCATCTCCAGGACTCAAGTCCGGCCTGCCGGTTTCCCTGAACCCCTTCATAAATGTTACTTTGCTCACACTCCAACAGCACGTCAAGTATTAAAAACCATTTGTCTCCATTCACTCCTATCAAACACGCTCACGCATGCCTGGTGGAAGTCCAAGCCCCTCGCACACAAAACCTCCTTTACCCCCTCTCTCCAACCTTTCCTAGGCCGACCCCTACCCCGCCTTCCTTCCACTACAGACTGATACACTCTTGAAGTCATTCTGTTTCACTCCATTCTCTCTACATGTCCGAACCACCTCAACAACCCTTCCTCAGCCCTCTGGACAACAGTTTTGGTAATCCCGCACCTCCTCCTAACTTCCAAACTACGAATTCTCTGCATTATATTCACACCACACATTGCTCTCAGACATGACATCTCCACTGCCTCCAGCCTTCTCCTCACTGCAACATTCATCACCCATGCTTCACACCCATATAAGAGCGTTAGTAAAACTATACTCTCATACATTCCCCTCTTTGCCTCCAAGGACAAAGTTCTTTGTCTCCACAGACTCCTAAGTGCACCACTCACTCTTTTCCCCTCATCAATTCTATGATTCACCTCATCTTTCATAGACCCATCCGCTGACACGTCCACTCCCAAATATCTGAATACATTCACCTCCTCCATACTCTCTCCCTCCAATCTGATATCCAATCTTTCATCACCTAATCTTTTTGTTATCCTCATAACCTTACTCTTTCCTGTATTCACCTTTAATTTTCTTCTTTTGCACACCCTATGTACAGTGGACCCCCGCATAACGATGGCATCACATAGCGATTTTTCCGCATACCGATTACTTTTATCGCAAAATTTTTGCCGCGCATACCGATTAAAAACCCGCTCACCGATTTTCGTCCGAGACGCGTCCAATGTGCCCTCACATGTGCCGCCCGTCCCATTGTTTACCAGCCAGCCTCCGCGGTAACATCCAAGCATACACTCGGAATATTTCGTATTATTACAGTGTTTTCGGTGCTGTTTCTGGAAAATAAGTGACCATGGGCCCCAAGAAAGCTTCTAGTGCCAACCCTGTGGTAAAAAGGGTGAGAATTAGTATGGAAATTAAGAAAGATTTTGAAGGGTTTGGGGCTAACCCTGAGAAGCCTATGCCAGTTGTGGAATCCATTGTGCCTACTTCAAAGATTAAGGAAATGTGTGCACAGTGGGTTGAACTGCAAACCTTTATAGATGAAAATCACCCTGACACAGCTGTTGCAAGCCGTGCTGGTGACTATTTCAATGACAATGTTGTGGCCCATTTTAGACAAATCGTAAAGGAACGGGAGGTACAGAGCTCTATGGACAGATTTGTTGTGCGACAGAGGTCCAGTGACTCTCAAGCTGGTCCTAGTGGCATTAAAAGAAGAAGGGAAGTAACCCCGGAAAAGGACTTGCTACCTCAAGTCGTAATGGAAGGGGATTCCCCTTCTAAACAGTAAGAAGATAATGCTCTCCCCTCCTCCCATCCCATCAATCATCACCAGATCTTCAATAAAAGTAAGTGTCATGTAATTGTGCATGCCTTTTTCAGTTTGTGTGTATTAAAATTAACATTTCATGTGGTAAAAAAAATTTTTTTTCATACTTTTGGGCGTCTTGCACGGATTAATTTTATTTCCATTATTTCTTATGGGGAAAATTCATTCGCATAACGATTATTTCGCATAACAATTATCCCTCTTGCACGGATTAAAATCGTTAACCGGGGGTCCACTGTATATATGTATATGTATATATATATATATATATATATATATATATATATATATATATATATATATATATATATATATATATATGTATATGTATGTATATATATATATATATATATATATTTCTCCCACCGTCTCCAACTTGTCATCTATTACTATGAATGAGTATAAATGAAACATTTACACTCAACTTTCCTCTTATTTAAAAAAAAAAAAGTCAGTAGCTATCCTACTGTAACTCTTAAACTTGATAAACTATATGTATTTTTTTTCACTTCTGCATAACACTGTCTCATCTAGTCATCAATTAAATACGTACTCAATTCAGTTCCATCACGGAGATATAGCATACAAACACCTGCCTCTTCAACATTTTGCTCAGAAGTTAACTTACACTTTACATTTACTTGTATGCATTAAAACAAATACGTACTTGAAATACAAAGACACGAATATAACTCAGAGGGGGATATAATTACAAGAACAACCAGTCAAATAAAAATAGACATTGGAACATCCTATAAATGCCACTGCCACTATATTGAGTTTTATGAAAAGTTCCTGATGGGAAAATAAAGTAATACCTACAATAAATTCAACTCATTGCTGTTAACTTTCACATTTCTAAGCATAATTAAGAAAGACTAGGTGCTGGCACTATGTTTGCAAATCACTGAAGTGGTATCTAATTTTTTCTTTGTTTCTTTGTGGTATGAATATACAATTCTTCATCTTTCAAAGTCAGTCATCTCTTCATGTTGGCCTCACTTGTCTTTCATATATCTTATGTCACTTATAAAAGTTCTTTCCACCACCACACTCAATGTAAACTCAAACTTACCTTTCATATTTATGTAAAAAATTTCCTAGTACAGTACAATAATTTTATCAGTATGCCTTTAAATTTGTAGTATTATTAAGCATATAATGAGGGCTGAATTTACACTAAAAATTCCAGACATTTTCATCTGTCAGACTTTTAATGATATATTATAGAGTCCAACAAATACAAGCCTATAATTGAACCTGATTGAAATAATGCTTATACTATTTAACCTGCATCTATACTCTCTTGGTCAAATCATGAGATGTCAACAAATGCATCTGCTAATATGGACTTTGTGTTACAACAGTGCTCTGAACCCAATTAGTCTGGGAATTAACTACACTAAATGTGTTCGTAGGCTTAGCTACAGCTTAGTTCTTAAACTGGGCCTTCAATATATTATAAATAAAATAAGTGAAAAATATACAAAACTAAATAAAAGGGCATTGGCTGGGTCCTGCAAGAGCTCAACTTGTTTAGCTAAGCTGCATAGCTATCTGACCATTAGTGGATAGAACTGAGCCTTTACCACTCCTTATGCTGAATGACCAACACAGGGTTTATTGATTTAAGAGAAAAAGGGGTGACCTTGATACTGCAGAAGGTTTATTGATCTAAGAAATTGGAGTTACTCTCACTTTCCTTCGATATGCCCGATTACTTCCCATTTCCTGGTGCTGTATGACCCTTATGAGTTTAGCACTATCCCATGAATATAAAAATAATTTAGATAAAATATATGAACATGCATGATGTATCTCTGGGTGGACTTCCTGAACATTACTAAAAGCAAACTACTTTCACTCTAGAACACCTGTCTGTGTCTAAAGCATGAAGCAGAATACCTAACACACAAAAACTACAGGATATAACATAAAATTGTTGAAAAAGACACATGTACAACATCTGGGTACCTTTACTGTACCTTATTCATCAACTTATCAGGACTGTATACCATCGATAAAATGAGAACATAAAGCTATGAGGTGACTGGGAATCAGAAAGGAAGTAGTTATGCCTCTTATAGAGATCTCATGCTGTTATACACACATATACATACTTTTTAACGATTATTTATCATGTTATTCTTTGGATAACTAAAGTGTAATGAATATGTGTCAGTGATTAATAATAACCCATATAGAGACAGAAACACAGAAGATTAATTGGTCTGTATATTTCAATCCCCTTCTATGATCCTTTTCAGTAGATGCTGAAGAGGATCAGAGAAGGGGACAAAAATATACAGACCAATTAATCTAATGTGTTCCTGTTTACATGTGGTTTATGTGGAAACCTTCAGATAGAAACAGTAGTTTTAACAGGTCTACTATATGATATACCTGTATCTGAAGACCTGTTGTCATAACAGGTACACTTTAAGGCATGAGGAGAGACTTGAGAAACAAACAGCAGATATAACAGGTCTACTCTCTAATATATTTTAAAAACTTAATATAAAAGTAGCTGCTATAACAGATTGACTCTGTAAAATATATACTGTACTGGGAGACAATATAGAAACAGCAGGTATAACATGTCAATTCTAATATATTAGGAGAGGATTGGGATAAAAATAGCAGTTATAAAAAGACTACTCTGCAATATTGCAAGATACTGTAAAAAGAACACTGTCTTTGGATTATTACCATTCATGAACAGTATCTGTATTATGCAAATTTTACACTTTAAGTACAATATATAAAGAAATTAACAAGAGGATGAGGATGAAAATACATTTATTAAACCATTTTTACTGATTCTGGCTCAAAAGTAATGAGATATTATTAAACTTAGCTGACATGTAATTTGATACACAAATGATCAAATAACTGCAAAGTAGAAACAAAAAATATACTAGTTATAATTTAATGGGCATTTTAACCTGTCAAAGTGAGGGGTACAATTTCACTGGTTTGGGAAAGGGTAGGGGCTGAGGTGTAGCCTATATAAAAATATTGCATTATATACCATATATGCAGTAGCTAATACAGTATTAAAATAGCTACCATATCTCTAGTAGAAAATCACCAAACTACAAAACCTTAAACTAAGAAATAAATATATTGCAATTATTAATAGGTACCCTAAATTTAAAATTATTGCAAAATTTATAGATATTATGCCACATCAAAGAAAGTATACCTATGGCAGTTATTTTCATGGTCAAAGATATATTTGGGAGAGTAATATTAATTTGAAGGGGACGAAGATGGCAGTGGCAAGCGTCACCTGTAACAACCCTACTTACTTACATTTAGTGAAGACTTGCACAAAACTGCTCCTGAATACAGCCACCAAACCTTCTTAAACACAAAGAACATACATTATTGTTTCATAAATATCAAGAACCTATAAACATTTAAACAAATCCATGTTTAAGTAAATTGATAAAGACAATGAACAGGGTGGATACAAAGCTGTATGAATAATTTTTTTTTTTAGCTTCTGTATGAGTTTAAGCATTAAAACCACAGTACGGGCGGGGACTGCACTTGCTGTGAGTCGTAAAACTTCAGACCGACACTGGGCCAACTGGCTACAATAAGATTCATCCAACTAGGTAGTATATTTATACACCACAGGAAGGTTAGCAAAGACACCACTGTGACCAACAAATACAAGATTTTACAGATGAATCTCCCGCCAGTGTGGCTATGACAAACTCTAGCTCAAGTCCCCTCAAAGCTGTCATCAATCATCTCATTATGATTTGAGTCATGATGACGGCTTTGAAGGGACTTGAGCTAGAGTTCATCACGGCCACGCTAGCGAGAGATTCATCTGTAAAAGCTTGCATTTGTGGTCACAGTGGTGTCTATGCTAACCTTCCTATGGTATATAAATATACCTAGTTAGATGAATCTTACTGTAGCCAGCTGGCCCAGTGCTAATACTTCGGTCTGGAGTTTTACGACTCACCGCGAGTTCAGTCCCCGCCTGTACTGTGGTTTGTTTGCAATTGTGTCATTATGATTTCTTGAGTCAGTTTGACCATAAGATTTCCTTTTTAACATTAAAATACCATAGACAGATGCACACCAGTCTTGTGCAAGCATTCCTGTATTGTAGCACTCTTACAAAATATTTTTTTCAGGGTGCCTTATAGCACAGTGGTAGCTAGTATTTTTTAATTCATAATTAAGTACCGAAGTTGAACCCTGGTCAAGGTGCAAGACATGGGCAAATCTCCAAACACCTGATGCCCATTACTCAGAAGTAAACAGATAGTACTATGTTGATAAATTAGACACAAGTGCAAACACCTGGGCACCTTTAATGAGGAAACATTTTGCCACACAGTGGCTTCATCAGTCCATACAGAGGAGAATAGTGAAGAACAGGAGGAGTTTTGAGGCAATCAGTCCCTCAGTCGACTCAAGGCTGAGGGACTGATTACCTCAAAACTCCTCCTATTCTTCACTATTCTCCTTTGTATGGACTGATGAAGCCATTGTATGGCAAAATGTTTCCTCATTAAAGATACCCAAGTGTTGCACATGTGTCTAATTTATCAACTTGTTGGTTCTCTGAACCATTCATAAACAGATATATTTCGTACTGTACCTAGTTATAATCAGCTATTGTGGGTTACATGCCAGGAATCTAAAAAAGACCCCAATGGAAATAAGTTACACTGTTTAGCTTTCTTGGGTTATACAGATTAATGAGGTTATTAACCTTAATAAAGGCAAAAAAAAAAAAAAAAAAAAAAAAAAGGCAGGCAATAGCTACTTTATAGCATATTTCATTGGCATCCTTCTCCAGGATTGACCTTTGATATACCCAGCATAGGGTCAGGCTCATCTGCTGCTTGCCTGGTCAACCAGGCTGCTGCTGCTGGCAGCCCATTGGCCCACATATCCATCACAGCCTGGTTGATCTGGCACCTGGAGAAAATACTTGTCCAGTTTCCTCTTGAATGCTTCCACACTTCTCCTAGTAGTGTTTCTGATATCTTCTGGTAAGATGTATAGTCTGGGGCCACAGATGTTGATACAAAGTTCTCTTATTGTGTCCATGGTGCCCCTGCTTTTCACTGGGTTTATTTTGCACTTCTTCCCATCTCTCTCACTCCAGTATGTTATTACAGCAGTATGCAGATTTGGGACCAGGCCCTTAAGTACTCTCCAGGTATATATTATTATGTACAGTATCTCTCTCTCTCCTCTACTCTAGTGAGCACATACTTAGGGCATTCCCAGTAATTTAAATGCTTTATTAGCTCTACACAGGCTGCAAATGATCCTTATCTGTTCCAGCTCAGATCTCTCTCCTGCCCTGAATGGGGCTATCAACACTGAACAATATTCTAAATGAGAGAGCATAAGTGATTTGAAAAGTGTCATCAATGGCACTATTTTCCCTTGTTTTAACCCATAACAGTTGACTAATACTCAGGTACCTATTTGCTGTTAGGTGAAGAGCAGCAATAGGCATAAGGAGATTTGCCCATACATCTTGTCCAAATTCAGGCCCTTTTGGCCATGAGCACTGCATACCACCATCCTGACCACAATGCCAGGGCAACAGAGTACTTCAATTCTAGCACAGAGACACTGCAAATTGAGATAAGCACATGAGCTCTGATGATGGAAATAAGTCACTTTGACTTTTTTGGGTTATCATAGGTAATTTACACATGTGGTACTATGTATGACAATTTATGTAACTGTATTTATGGGTATTTGTATCTAATAAACTTACTTGCATACTTATTAGCAATGTGCTGAAGTGTCAGTATCGGTATAGATGGGTGTCTGCTAATTTTAATGATATTGATACCAGCCTTTCCCTTTGATGTGTTTCAAAGAGTCTCACTACTCTCGGAGCCTGGCCACGGGTCAGGCTTGTGTGGTGCTTGCCTGATCAATCAGGCTGTTGCTGCTGGTAGCCTGCTGCCCCATACATCCATCACAGCTTGGTTGATATGGCACCTGGTGAGGATACTGGTCCAGTTTCCTCTTGAAGGCTTCTACACTTGTTCCAGCCATGCTTCTGATATCCTCTGGTAAGATGTTGAATAGTCTGGAGCCACGAAAGTTGATTTAGTGTTCCCTTATTGTGCCCACCACACACCTGCTCCTCACTGGGTTTATTTCGCCATCAGCTAATTTTTATGGTATCAGTATTACCTGGAGTTTACCTGGAGAGAGTTTCGGGGGTCAACGCCTCCGCGGCCCGGTCTGTGACCAGGCCTCCTGGTGGATCAGCGCCTGATCAACCAGGCTGTTGCTGCTGGCTGCACGCAAACCAACGTACGAGCCACAGCCCGGCTGATCAGGAACTGACTTTAGGTGCTTGTCCAGTGCCAGCTTGAAGACTGCCAGGGGTCTGTTGGTAATCCCCCTTCTAAAACTGAGTACTGGAATTAGCAAAAAATTGGGTATCATCTCATCCCTGAGTAACAAAACAGATTTTTACATATTTAAACTAGCAAATCCTAGTGTATTTGGCAATAATAATAGACAACTGCTCCTTGGCAGATTTCAGTTATTAATTATAGTTAAGTAAGTTTATTCAGGTACAGGTATACATAAATACAGTTACATAAATTGTCATACATAGCAGCATATGTGTAAGTTACCTAGGATATCCCCCAAAAAGTCAAAATGACTTATTTCCACTGGGTTTGAATTTTACTATACTGTATTAATTTGAGTGTACATCCGAGATATTATTTTCTCATTCAACTAGTAAAAATCATTACGTAGCTGATGAAAACCACCAAATCCAAGCCAAAATAACCTGCAGTAACTTAACTTTTTTTGGGTTATCCTAGGTAATTTACATTGTGCATGGTAATTGTACTTATGTGTATTTGTACCTAAATAAGCTTATTTGCTTAAATTAACAGTGAATTTCTTGTGCCTACTACTGTATCTGTATTATTTGGATGGCTCAGAGAAATAAATCATTATAATTAACCTTACTCTGCCATTGGTAAATATGAGTGTTTGTATCTGAAAATGCCTTTGACACAATTCAGTACTAATCACAGTTTTTCTTAAGATGTGCAACCAAAATATACTTTTTTTTGTCATTGCCCAAAATAACAATTTCCACATGAAATAATTATTCGGCGGTGTACGTAAATTACGTATTGTAAAACGTAAAAATAAGAATTTCCAAAATACCAAATTATTTGTTGGCGTACATAAGTTCTGTATTTGTAAAATGTAAACTAATCCTTGAGTATAAAGTAATGTACGAGCTTCATCAAGCATTAGTCGTAAACTCCACCCCATATTTTCAAAAAGTCCTGGTAAATTTTCGTAAATAGAAAGCACATTAGTAAACTGGTAGCACACACGAGTTCCAAAAAAAGCTCGAAATTATTAAATTTAGCACACTGCTTTTATTATTTCTTTTTTAAAGTTCCCAAAACCTGCCAGGTGTGACAATATTAATGGTTGTTGAACACACCACACAGATCTCACAGTTCGTTATATGTTAGTCTTAACACACAAGTAATAAACAGTCCCAGGTCATCCCAGACAATATTTCTTGCTTTTCTGGTTAATTTCCAAGAGTAAACAACATTAAACCATATTGCCTCCCTGACCTCCTCTACGAGTATTAACCCTCGGTTAATATAATACAAAAAAAACAAAGCCTATGTATGTATTACATTAGTGTGATGAAAGGTTGTGGACAACACACACTTATCTTAAAGCAAGAGTACTAAACCTTTTTTTTTATCAGTAAATAAGAGAAGGAGGCGGTGACGGCCACTGTGTTTACAATCACCTGATGAACTGTTCGAACTCCTGCAACTTGTCTTAAGTTTATCTATATACACTTGCTTTCTAACTTATTTACTTAAACTTACTCAGTTATCTGAGTCAGTAAGCAAGTTTATTTGGGTACAGGTACACGTAAGAACAGTTATCATGCCTAGTAATATATGTGTAAATTAACTAGGATAACCCAAGACAGTCAAAGTGATTTACTTCCATAGGGGTTATTGTAGTATTTCATTATTTAAATATTTTTTTTTCCATTTGACCAAGATAAATGTTAAAAATGTATTTTGTTACTATATAATAATAATAAATAATAATAATAATAATAATAATAATAATAATAATAATAATAATAATAATAATAATAATAATAATAATAATATTTTTATTACCACATCGGCCGTCTCCCACCAAGGCAGGGTGGCCCGAAAAAGAAAAACTTTCATCTTCATTCACTCCATCACTGTCTTGCCAGAAGGGTGCTTTACACTACAGTTTTTAAACTGCAACATTAACACCCCTCCTTCAGAGTGCAGGCACTGTACTTCCCATCTCCAGGACTCAAGTCCGGCCTGCCGGTTTCCCTGAATCCCTTCATAAATGTTACTTTGCTCACACTCCAACAGCACGTCAAGTCCTAAAAACCATTTGCCTCCATTTACTCCTATCTAACACGCTCACTTATGCTTGCTGGAAGTCAAAACCCTTCCCTCACAAAACCTCCTTTACCCCCTCCCTCCAACCAATCTTAGGCCGACCCCTAGCCCGCCTGTATACCTTGTACATGTACTTGTAGTAATAAAGATTATTATTATTATTATTATTATTATTATTATTATTATTATTATTATTATTATTATTATTATTATTATTGAGGAAGAACAGTGCCAAGAACACTGCCCTGAGGCACTCCTACGTCATTTTATGGCTCATACTGATTGATTTAAACGTTAAGAATTATTTTTTTGTTAATTTCATATAATAAAACATAACAAAATACATTTTTCTTTTTGAAATAAAAGTTTGACAGTTGTATATTTTCCCAAATACATATTACGGAAATTTTAGAAAGAAAACTCTACAACGTTTTCAGTGGTGGAAAAAGGTGGGCGAGGCAGAAATGGACCAATCAGAAGCGAGATTGTGGAGTTGCTGCGTTGTGATTGGCGGAGAGCACTGCATTGCCACGCTAACAACACAGCTGTGTTTGTTTACGTCTCCAAGCTGTGCCACACTGGCACAGCCACACACAGTGGCGGGACACAACTAATATTACTGAAGATACAACAACACTACACATCAAGTATTCATAAGGAGGACCAGAAACCTCCATTTAAACTGTACGTATGGCAAAACAAACAGAAATGCAACATAATTATTTATTAATAATACTATGTTTTGCCCACAGTGGGTTTTATCAAATCACAATCAGCTCTACTTGGGTAAACCCCCTCAAGGAAGGGTCCTTGATGCTGGTGAGGGGCTCTTGATATAGGGAATTAGATCTGTTCTCCAGTTCCCTGAATTAAACCTGAATACCTTCCACATCCCCCCTCAGATGCTCTCTAATCTTACGGGTTTAGCGCTCCCCCTTGATTATAATAATAATCTACTTAGGTAAAGAATACATGAGTATATATAAGATGGAGAGTTGGGTGGAGAATGTTTGGTAGGTTGTATTACAGGACCTGCAAGTGCAGGTCCTTTAATACAATCGTGGTTTGATCCCCGGTACGGGTGGAAACATTAGGACGTGTTTCTTTACACCTGTTGTCTATGTTTCCCATAAGTAAAATGGGTACCTGTGTGTTAGTCGACTGGTGTGGGTCGCATCCTGGGACACTGACCTAATTTTCCCGAAATGCTCAGCATAACAAGTGGCTTTCTATATAGTTGTATGACAGACTTCCTCTTTGACTTTAGACAACAACAAATTTATTACACAACCTTTGATTATACTTCCTTTAGCAATCCTCACTGCCCTTACAAACTCCACCTCTGTTATACTCTCAACCCTTGCTAGTTTCAGATCAAGCACATTACAAAGTTCTCACACCCTGCTCTGCAGTCCTGTATGACCCTTGTAGGTTTAGTGCTTAGTTTTGACTATAATAATAATAATTAAAGTAATTTCCTCTCTAAATATTGGAAGGTGGGGCTGAATATAGAATGATTGTGGTGACATTTATACTACTCCAACAGGGAGGGTGACACCATGACTGAGAGAGACGTTCCAGCTAGCACTGAGCACCACACACCATCCCCGAAGATACAGCTTCCTGTCATAGAAGAGCTGAACTTATATGTCAACTCTAAAATAGCCAAAATCATAGCGACAGGGGTAGTGATTTGTTTCATCACATACCACGGCTTCCTAAGAGCAGTTGATGGTAAGAGTTTGCTAAATTTTCACCTAACAGCCTCTTTAATCTGATATTGCTCATACAGGGTGTGAGTAGGACACATGACTTACTCATTAAGTTGGTGGGATTGCATACCAAATTTAATGTGAAAATTGTTGGTATTTTATACCATTTATAATGTTAATTGGGGTGTCCATAAAGTCTTTTTTCTGATGCAGACTTCATGGTATATTTTACCGTGTAAAGCAAGGATGGTCCATAACTGCCCTCTAGTTATGACAGAGTGTTTCAACATTTGTTGAAGTTTCTGTAATATAAAACATGTCACACATGTCATAATTTTGTCATGTCAAGAGGGTCAGCAGTGGACCATCCATGCCTTACATAGTTTTTGGTATAAATCCCATTCCTTGACTTTATGGGTTATCCTAGGTTAAATCTTGTGGTGTGTGAGAGTATGGGAAAAACATCAAAACAGGTCATAGGTAAATCATCTCATTATATGTATAGATATATACAGTATATGTATTTATTTATATCTCTCATTCTTTCATTCATTCTCTCATTCTCTCTCATTCTCATTCTCTTTCATATCAGTTATTGTGGTAGTCATAACAGTGGTTACCAATTTCATGATGTTTGCTGTGAAGCTGCTCAGTATATCCAGGTGTTCACATCCGCCTGCACCACAGTACTACAGTGGAACCCCAGTTATCGGCAGCTTCTGTTATCGGCCAACTTGGCGATCGGCTGGTTTTTCGGCGCCTGTTTATTGGCCGTTAATTCGGTGATCAGCCGTTTGGGATGCATCCATCCGCTGACTGGGGCCACTTGCGTGTCAGTTTGGCAGTGTCTTTCGGTGTGTGAGGAAGCTTCTGCTCATACATCCAAACATTTCACATGTTTTCCATTGTTTTTGTGGGTTTTTTGCAGTGCAGCTGTGAAATGAGTAACCATGGCTACAAAGAAAGTTCCTAGTAAAGTTCCTGTGGTAAAGAAAGTGAGAAACACCATGGAATTTAAGTGTGAAGTGTAGCAGGAATGAAGGGAGTTTAGCAGGCATACAGGGAGTGTGGCAGGCATGCAGGAAGTGCAGCAGGCATGCAGGGAGTGTGGCAGGCACGCAGGAAGTGCAGCAGGCATGCAGGGAGTGTAACAGGCATGCAGGAAGTGTAGCAGACATGCAGGAAGTGTAGCAGGCATGCAGGAAGTGTAGCAGGCATGCAGGAAGTGTAACAGGCATGCAGGGAGTGTAGCAGGCATACAGGGAGTGTGGCAGGCATGCAGGAAGTGCAGCAGGCATGCAGGGAGTGTAACAGGCATGCAGGGAGTGTAGCAGGCATGCAGGAAGTGTAGCAGGCATGCAGGAAGTGTAACAGGCATGCAGGGAGTGTAGCAGACATGCAGGAAGTGTAGCAGGCATGCAGGAAGTGTAGCAGGCAGGCAGGGAGTGTAGCAGACATGCAGGGAGTGTAGCAGTCATGCAGGAAGTGTAGCAGGCCTGCAGGAAGTGTAGCAGGCATGCAGGAAGTGTAGCAGGCATGCAGGGAGTGTAGCAGGCATGCAGGGAGTGTAGCAGTCATGCAGGAAATGTAGCAGGCCTGCAGGAAGTGTAGCAGGCATGCAAGGAGTGAAACAGGGATGCAGGGAGTGTATCAGGCATGCAGGGAGCGTAACAGGCATGCAGGGAGTGTAACAGGCATGCAGGGAGTGTAGCAGGCATGCAGGGAGTGTAACAGGCATGCAGGGAGTGTAACAGGCATGCAGGGAGTGTAATAGGCATGCAGTGAGTGTAACAGGCATGCAGGGAATGTAACAGGCATGCAGAAAGTGTAGCAGAAATGTAGTAGGCATGCAGGAAGTGTAGCAGGCATGCAGGAAGTGTAGCAGGCATGCAGGAAGTGTAGCAGGCATGCAGGAAGTGTAGTTGGCATGCAGGAAGTGTAGCAGGCATGCAGGAAGTGTAGCAGGCATGCAGGAAGTGTAACAGGCATGCAGGGAGTGTAGCAGGCATGCAGGAAGTGTAACAGGCATGCAGGGAGTGTAGCAGGCATGCAGGAAGTGTAGCAGGCATGCAGGAAGTGTAACAGGCATGCAGGAAGTGTAGCAGGCATGCAGGGAGTGTAACAGGCATGCAGGGAGTGTAGCAGGCATGCAGGAAGTGTAACAGGCATGCAGGGAGTGTAGCAGGCAGGCAGGAAGTGTAGCAGGCCTGCAGGGAGTGTAGCAGGCATGCAGGAAGTGTAGCAGGCATATAGGAAGTGTAACAGGCATGCAGGAAGTGTAGCAGGGATGCAGGAAGTGTAACAGGCATACAGGGAGTGTAGCAGGCATTCCAGAAGCCAGCATTAGTCTTCAATAAAGGTATGTAATAATTCAATTCAATTCAATTCAAAGTTTGTTCTCTATAAAGATTACAATGTTGAATTTACAGAATTTGGTTGTTGTGTGGTTTACATGTAGTAAAATAATGATTACAGAGTGTACCACTAGAACGCCTAGCATGGCTAGGCATTTCGGGCAGACTTAGTTTAATTCTTTATTTTAAAATATTACAAATTATGAGGTAAGTTGGTATTATGGCTAAGTGACTAAATACTAGTTTGTGAGTTTAGCAATGTGAATGCTTTTGTTTTGGCACAGTACATAGTTTCAGTATTGGAGTATCATAGGATTCATTATTTTAAGATTGAGATTAATATTTCTGTTTATGGTCAAATGGGTGAGTGAGTGTAAGTGTGAATCACCAGGTGGTATTCGTGTAGTTAGTTGATGGGGTTTATCAGGGAGATAAGATGTTTTCTAATGGTAGTTTTGAAGGTGATGAATGTGTCTGCAGTTCTAGAGTTCTCAGGTAGGGTGTTCCAGATTTTAGGGCCTTTGACATACATTGAATTTTTGTAAAGGTTTAGTCGGACATGGGGAATGTCGTAGAGATGTTTGTGTCTGGTGTTATGCCTGTGGGTTCTGTCACAACTATCAAGAAAGCATTTTAGGTCAAGGTTGATATTGGAGTTTAAGGTCCTGCAGATGTAGATTGCACAGTAGTAAGTGTGGATGTACTGAACAGGGAGTAAGTTTAGGTCTATGAAGAGTGGGGGGGGGGGTGTTGCCAGGGATGGGATTTAGTGATTATTCTTACTGCAGCTTTTTGTTGGGTAATATTGGCTTTAGGTGTGTTGCTGCAGTTGATCCCCAAGCACAAATAGCATAGGTGAGGTATGGATAAATAAGTGAGTGGTTTAGTGTGAGAAGGGCATTTTGCGGCATGTAGTATTGTATCTTGGAGAGGATCCCAACTGTTTTGGATACTTTTTTTTGTTATGTGTTGGATATGGGTGCTGAAATTCAGGTTGTTGTCAAGGTATAGGCCTAGGAATTTGCCCTCATTATGTCTGGTAATTAGAGTGTTGTCGATCTTAATGTTAATTTGTGCATCTCCTGCTCTGCTACCAAACATAATATAGTAGGTTTTGTCAGTGTTAAGCGTAAGTTTATTGGCTGTCATCCAAGTCGATATTTTGATCAGCTCCTCGTTAACAATGGTGTTGAGGGTGGCAAGATTAGGGTGAGAGATGACATAAGTCGTGTCGTCAGCAAAGAGAATGGGTTTCAGGTGTTGGGATACGTTTGGAAGATCATTGATGTATATGAGGAAGAGCAGGGGACCAAGGACACTTCCCTGCGGAACTCCAGTATCAAGTGGCCGTGTTGTTGATGCTGTGTCTTTAATGGTAACATACTGATACCTATTAGTAAGGTAAGATGTGAAATAAGCAAGCGCATGGCCTCTTATACCGTAATGGTCAAGTTTGTGGAGTAGGATGTCGTGGTCTACTGTGTCAAAAGCTTTTCTTAGGTCAATAAAAATTCCTAGTGGATATTCCTTATTTTCCAATGCTGTGTAAAGCAGATCTAGCATTTTTATGATTGCATCATTAGTGCTTTTATTTTTCCTAAATCCAAATTGGTAGGGGTTGAGTATGTTTTGTGCTGTTATAAATGAATATAGTCTCCTGTGCACGAGTTTCTCAAAGATTTTGGATAACAATGGTAAGTTTGATATTGGCCTATAGTTGTTTAAGTCTGTAGGGTCACCACCTTTATGTATTGGTGTAACCCTTGCCATCTTGAGTAGTTTCGGGAAGGTTCTAGTTTCTAGTGACTTGTTAAAAAGTAATGAAATAGTATGCGAAAGGATATGGGCCGCTCGCTTGTACAGTAATGGTGGGACATTAGACAGATTCCCTGAGTTGTTTTTAAGTGACTTTATAATCTCGGTGACTTCCGAGGGCTCAGTTGGTGCAAGATAGAAGGAATTTGGGAAATTCCCATCTAGGTAGTCCCCGGCATGGGCATTAGTATGTGGGGTTTTATTGGCGAGATTAGATCCTATGGTTGAGAAGAAGTCGTTTATCTTGTTAGCTGTGTCAGTGGGATGTAGTGGTGTTTCATTAGGTTTAGTTAGGACAATATTCTTGGTTTTTTTTCAGTTTGTGGGTCCCTAGAATCTGAGAGAGTGTTTTCCAGGTCTTTTTTATATCTCCTCTAGTGTCTGTGAATCTACTGGAGTAGTATAGTTGTTTGGCTTTCTTTATTACTTTGGTGAGAACTGATGAATAGTGTTTAAGAATATCTTTGTGTATTAAGCCCTGTCTATATTGCTTTTCATATTGGTGTTTCTTGTCAATGGATTTCAGAATGGTGCTGGTTAGCCATGGGCAACCAAGCCGTTTGTTTGTGATCTGTTTCTTTTTATAGGACAATGTTTGTTGTATAGTCTAAGTAATTTGTTAAGAAAAATGTCTGTCCAGTCATCAATACCATTGGCCTTGGAGAATTCTGTAGGCCAGTCAACAATCTCTAGGTCAGTTGTGAACTTCCTTATTGAGGCCTCGTCATGGAGTCTAAATGAGACTTTGTTGTATTCAAGTGGTGGTTTATTAATGTTTGTCAGGAGGAAGGTAGGGTAGTGGTCTGTAGTGCTATCTGTGATTATCCCTGATTTAAGGGGGGCTAGTATATTGGTCCATATGTGGTCTATTATGGTTGCACTTGTCTCAGTGAGCCTGGTTGGTTTAGTTATTGTTGGTATGAGAAGTGTGTTGTTCATATTGTTGATGAAATCAGTTACAGGCTGATCATCTAGTAAGCCAAGGTTGATGTTGAAGTCTCCAGCTAAGAGAAGGTGGTGCTTATTCATTTGTCTGTTTGTTATTAGTGACTTTAATTTCTCACTGAAATTTGGGATGTTTGTGTGAGGTATCTGGTAAATGGCACCGATTGTTATAGGTGTCTTAAGGTTTTTTACAGTAAAATTAGCAAAAATGTATTCCCCATATTCATCACTAAAGCAAGTGGTGCTAATACAAGATAATTGGTTAGAGTAATAGATTGCAATACCACCCCCAACTTGGTTTGGTCTGCAGTTGTGAATTGCTGTGTATCCTGGTAGAGGGTAGATATCTATTGTGTCCTGCTTAAGCCAGGTCTCAGTAAGAATAATGCAGGAGAAGGGTGTCTTTAGTGATTCAAGGAGTGCCAGGAGGTCATCATAGTGTTTGCTTAAGGACCTGATGTTGTAGTTAAGAGATAAGATAAGATTTCGTTCGGATTTTTAACCCCGGAGGGTTAGCCACCCAGGATAACCCAAGAAAGTCAGTGCGTCATCGAGGACTGTCTAACTTATTTCCATTGGGGTCCTTAATCTTGTCCCCCAGGATGCGACCCACACCAGTCGACTAACACCCAGGTACCTATTTGCTGCTAGGTGAACAGGACAACAGGTGTAAGGAAACGTGTCGAAATGTTTCCACCCGCCGGGAATCGAACCCGGGCCCTCCGTGTGTGAAGCGGGAGCTTTAGCCACCAGGCCAATGCTTTTAGCATTGTTTAGGATAGTGCTGGCTTGTGATGCTGTGTAATAAAGGCAGTTACTTTCCAATAGGTTTTGATTGGGTGTCAGATTATGGAGGTTTAGATCAGGGTCAACGTGATCAATCATCCTCTAGGTTTAAATTATGGTTATTTATATCCTGAGTTATGTGTTGAGTTCTAGTACTGATATCTGTAGTGGTGGGAAGCTTGAATAAGTATATAGCTAGAGTATTTTGGTCATATAGAGAATAGTCACTACTATACATAATGAAGTTGATGTTGTCTATGTGTTGTGCTGGAATGAACTAAAGTACAACTAGGTATAAACTAGTAATATAAAAATACAAATTTAAAATAGAACAAGACTCTCACTTGTAATTGCACTAAGGTCTAATATAATGACTTTTGTGGAGTCTATGTTTTGAGCTAGAATGAGCTATAGTACAACTAGATTTAATCTAATAATATAAAAATACAAATTAAAAATAGCACCAGTCTCTCACTAGTAATTGCAATATGGTCTAATATAATGAATTTGGTATTGACTATAGTACAACTGAGTTTAATCTAATAATATAAAAAAGGCACAAGACTCTCAATTGTAATTGCACTAAGGTGTTATATAAGTTGTTTACAAGAATTAGATTATAACTAGATTTAAATTGACAAGATAAAATATACAAATTAAGGTAGCAAAAGAATAAAAAAAGTAGAAAAAAAAAAAAGATATATGAGGTAGTTGGTACTAGTTAGCAAAAGATAGTTAAGGGCCTTGAACAATAATATAATTGAAATATACACTAATTGCACACATAATATAGTCACTAAGATATGAAAACAATGTGATTTAATTGTTAAAAAAATTATTTTTTGGTGAATGTTTTTGTTTGGAACAGATTAATTGTAATTACATTAATTCTTATGGGAAATACTATTTCGGTTTTCGGCCATTTCGGTTTTAGGCTGAGCTTTTGGAATGGATTACAGCCGATAACCGAGGGTCCACTGCATCTAATAGCAGGCCTGGTCACAGACCAGGCCGCAGGCGCGTTAACCCTCGAAACCCTCTCCAGGTATACATTTTTAGGGCCCTGAAGCTTTTACAACCAGTTAAGAAACTATATGTATAAGCAATCAGTTTTTTACTGTCTGATTAATCTTAAGGTAGGCTTAATTTTGGCCAAAATGCTTTACATATTAAGGGGCTTTCTGCATGTACACCTAAATGTCATTCTCCTCTGTACTGACATTGTATCATGCTGAATAAAGACTGACAAGAAATAACCATTAAACAGAGAACACACTTCCTGTTCATTATCAGTCACCTGTCCATACCCAATTCTTTAATCTTCAATCTTTAACTGTTATGGGGGCCCCTTCGCAACCAGCAGCGGCTAGCCTACGTGATACTTTAATAACCATTTAATTTTTATTTTAACTATTATTTTGTATTGAATTACACTCTATTAATATTATTTTTTAAAAACCCCTTCTCATACAGTAGACCCAAACTTTTTAAACAATGTGGAGTAAAGTTGTTTCTGGGGCCCCTCCAGGATTAGGGGCCCTGAAGCTTAAGCTTCATTATTTTCATAGTAGATCTGCCCCTGAGCAGAGTCAGTGGTAACTAGTAGTAGTCTCACTGGTACACACACACTTCCGTGGGGGTACTCCCCCACACACAAACAAACACATACATTCAGTGAGTTGTTTCAGTGGCCTTGGTAAAGGTGGTATTTCTTAGAATAGATGAGAGAATGAGTGGATGAGAGAATGAGCAGACAAGAGAAGGAGGATGAAAGAATATGTGGGAAAGAGGAGGAGGAGGATGAGAGAATGAATGGGAGAGAGGAGTGTGAGAGAATGGGTGTGAGTGACAGAATGAGCAGGAGCAGGCAAGTGAATGAGTGGATGAGAGAAGGAGTGTGAAAAAATGGGTGGGTGAGAGAATGAGTGGGCAAGAGAATGAGCTTGTGAAAGAATGAATGCTTGAAAGAATTGAGAGAGAATGAGTGAGAGAATGAAAAAGAGAATGAGAGTGAGAAAATGAAAGAGAATGTGAGAGAATGAGAGGGAGAGAATGAAAGAGAATGAGAGTGAGAGAATGAAAGAGAGAGAATGAGTGTTTTAGCATCAGATTGTGAAGATGGATGTATGTGTATATACCAGCCTGTCAGGTTTCACAGGTGTTTGTGGAATAATAGTTGAACAAGTGTTTGATGTAACACTTATTATCCCATGTAGCCTACCACATTTGTTACTACACTGTTGGTAGCACTTGCTACAACTGGATGGCCTTATTATTATTTTTTTTTTTTTTTTATTATCACACCTGCCGATTCCCACCAAGGCAGGGTGGCCCGAAAAAGAAAAACTTTCACCATCATTCACTCCATCACTGTCTTGCCAGAAGGGTGCTTTACACTACAGTTTTTAAACTGCAACATTAACACCCCTCCTTCAGAGTGCAGGCACTGTACTTCCCATCTCCAGGACTCAAGTCCGGCCTGCCAGTTTCCCTGAATCCCTTCATAAATGTTACTTTGCTCACACTCCAACAGCACGTCAAGTATTAAAAACCATTTGTCTCCATTCACTCCTATCAAACACGCTCACGCATGCCTGCTGGAAGTCCAAGCCCCTCGCACACAAAACCTCCTTTACCCCCTCCCTCCAACCCTTCCTAGGCCGACCCCTACCCCGCCTTCCTTCCACTACAGACTGATACACTCTTGAAGTCATTCTGTTTCGCTCCATTCTCTCTACATGTCCGAACCACCTCAACAACCCTTCCTCAGCCCTCTGGACAACAGTTTTGGTAATCCCGCACCTCCTCCTAACTTCCAAACTACGAATTCTCTGCATTATATTCACACCACACATTGCCCTCAGACATGACATCTCCACTGCCTCCAGCCTTCTCCTCGCTGCAACATTCATCACCCACGCTTCACACCCATATAAGAGCGTTGGTAAAACTATACTCTCATACATTCCCCTCTTTGCCTCCAAGGACAAAGTTCTTTGTCTCCACAGACTCCTAAGTGCACCACTCACTCTTTTTCCCTCATCAATTCTATGATTCACCTCATCTTTCATAGACCCATCCGCTGACACGTCCACTCCCAAATATCTGAATACGTTCACCTCCTCCATACTCTCTCCCTCCAATCTGATATTCAATCTTTCATCACCTAATCTTTTTGTTATCCTCATAACCTTACTCTTTCCTGTATTCACCTTTAATTTTCTTCTTTTGCACACCCTACCAAATTCATCCACCAATCTCTGCAACTTCTCTTCAGAATCTCCCAAGAGCACAGTGTCATCAGCAAAGAGCAGCTGTGACAACTCCCACTTTGTGTGTGATTCTTTATCTTTTAACTCCACGCCTCTTGCCAAGACCCTCGCATTTACTTCTCTTACAACCCCATCTATAAATATATTAAACAACCACGGTGACATCACACATCCTTGTCTAAGGCCTACTTTTACTGGGAAAAAATTTCCCTCTTTCCTACATACTCTAACTTGAGCCTCACTATCCTCGTAAAAACTCTTCACTGCTTTCAGTAACCTACCTCCTACACCATACACTTGCAACATCTGCCACATTGCCCCCCTATCCACCCTGTCATACGCCTTTTCCAAATCCATAAATGCCACAAAGACCTCTTTAGCCTTATCTAAATACTGTTCACTTATATGTTTCACTGTAAACACCTGGTCCACACACCCCCTACCTTTCCTAAAGCCTCCTTGTTCATCTGCTATCCTATTCTCCGTCTTACTCTTAATTCTTTCAATTATAACTCTACCATACACTTTACCAGGTACACTCAACAGACTTATCCCCCTATAATTTTTGCACTCTCTTTTATCCCCTTTGCCTTTATACAAAGGAACTATGCATGCTCTCTGCCAATCCCTAGGTACCTTACCCTCTTCCATACATTTATTAAATAATTGCACCAACCACTCCAAAACTATATCCCCACCTGCTTTTAACATTTCTATCTTTATCCCATCAATCCCGGCTGCCTTACCCCCTTTCATTTTACCTACTGCCTCACGAACTTCCCCCACACTCACAACTGGCTCTTCCTCACTCCTACAAGATGTTATTCCTCCTTGCCCTATACACGAAATCACAGCTTCCCTATCTTCATCAACATTTAACAATTCCTCAAAATATTCCTTCCATCTTCCCAATACCTCTAACTCTCCATTTAATAACTCTCCTCTCCTATTTTTAACTGACAAATCCATTTGTTCTCTAGGCTTTCTTAACTTGTTAATCTCACTCCAAAACTTTTTCTTATTTTCAACAAAATTTGTTGATAACATCTCACCCACTCTCTCATTTGCTCTCTTTTTACATTGCTTCACCACTCTCTTAACTTCTCTCTTTTTCTCCATATACTCTTCCCTCCTTGCATCACTTCTACTTTGTAAAAACTTCTCATATGCTAACTTTTTCTCCCTTACTACTCTCTTTACATCATCATTCCACCAATCGCTCCTCTTCCCTCCTGCACCCACTTTCCTGTAACCACAAACTTCTGCTGAACACTCTAACACTACATTTTTAAACCTACCCCATACCTCTTCGACCCCATTGCCTATGCTCTCATTAGCCCATCTATCCTCCAATAGCTGTTTATATCTTACCCTAACTGCCTCCTCTTTTAGTTTATAAACCTTCACCTCTCTCTTCCCTGATGCTTCTATTCTCCTTGTATCCCATCTACCTTTTACTCTCAGTGTAGCTACAACTAGAAAGTGATCTGATATATCTGTGGCCCCTCTATAAACATGTACATCCTGAAGTCTACTCAACAGTCTTTTATCTACCAATACATAATCCAACAAACTACTGTCATTTCGCCCTACATCATATCGTGTATACTTATTTATCCTCTTTTTCTTAAAATATGTATTACCTATAACTAAACCCCTTTCTATACAAAGTTCAATCAAAGGGCTCCCATTATCATTTACACCTGGCACCCCAAACTTACCTACCACACCCTCTCTAAAAGTTTCTCCTACTTTAGCATTCAAGTCCCCTACCACAATTACTCTCTCACTTGGTTCAAAGGCTCCTATACATTCACTTAACATCTCCCAAAATCTCTCTCTCTCCTCTGCATTCCTCTCTTCTCCAGGTGCATACACGCTTATTATGACCCACTTCTCGCATCCAACCTTTACTTTAATCCACATAATTCTTGAATTTACACATTCATATTCTCTTTTCTCCTTCCATAACTGATCATTTAACATTACTGCTACCCCTTCCTTTGCTCTAACTCTCTCAGATACTCCAGATTTAATCCCATTTATTTCCCCCCACTGAAACTCTCCTACCCCCTTCAGCTTTGTTTCGCTTAGGGCCAGGACATCCAACTTCTTTTCATTCATAACATCAGCAATCATCTGTTTCTTGTCATCCGCACTACATCCACGCACATTTAAGCAACCCAGTTTTATAAAGTTTTTCTTCTTCTCTTTTTTAGTAATTGTATACAGGAGAAGGGGTTACTAGCCCATTGCTCCCGGCATTTTAGTCGCCTCATACGACACGCATGGCTTACGGAGGAAAGATTCTTTTCCACTTCCCCATGGACAATAGAAGAAATAAAAAAGAACAAGAGCTATTTAGAAAAAGGAGAAAAACCTAGATGTATGTATATATATATATGCATGTGCGTGTCTGTGAAGTGTGACCAAAGTGTAAGTAGGAGTAGCAAGATATCCCTGTTATCTTAGCGTGTTTATGAGACAGAAAAAGAAACCAGCAATCCTACCATCATGCAAAACAGTTACAGGTTTTTGTTTCACAGTCATCTGGCAGGACGGTAGTACTTCCCTGGGTGGTTGCTGCCTTATATAAACTCTTATTTTGTTTGTAACTCAAAATGTGTTGATGCTGAAAGATTCCCTGTACTTACCTACATGTGGTTGCAGGGGTTGAGTCACAGCTCCTGGTTATGTCTGCAGGAGAAGGGGGAGTTGAGTCTACATTCCTAGCCTCACCTCTCAGACTACTGTCATTGGCATTATTGCAGTAGAAACTGTTGTAGTGGGGTATCTCTCATATTAATAATGCATTATAAACTAAACACTAAATGTGTTTGCATCAGGTCTCTCAGCTGCAATATGTCTCACTACCAACAATCTTCAAGAAATATATTGATACCTGAGTTTGATGAGGGGAGGAACCATATCTTCTCATACATTTTGTTTCCTCAGAACACTTTCTTCCACATTTCTTTCATCCTCTTTCTTTTCTTAGGGAGGGAAAAACAGTTGGAGAAACTCCTTCCTTAGACTTTTCTCCACACATTTTGAGAAGCGAATTGGTAAAGTAATTTCTAAAAAGTTTGGTGTGGCTTCTTGATTGAGGATTAAAATCAGCAAAATACCCTTTTTAGCAAGATATTTTTTAACTGCAGTTGCAAATAACAAGTCATCTGCCTCATTGACTGGTTTTTAAGATGGCTACACTGAATGGTATGTAGAAAACCTTCTGGCCTGGAAGTGTTAGCAACTTCCATGGATTTCAGGAGATACTTCCAGATACTACATGTATACTGTACATAGACAGGAGGATTGTGGTCCTTAAGATAAGATTTCGTTCGGATTTTTAACCCCGGAGGGTTAGCCACCCAGGATAACCCAAGAAAGTCAGTGCGTCATCGAGGACTGTCTAACTTATTTCCATTGGGGTCCTTAATCTTGTCCCCCAGGATGCGACCCACACCAGTCGACTAACACCCAGGTACCTATTTGCTGCTAGGTGAACAGGACAACAGGTGTAAGGAAACGTGTCGAAATGTTTCCACCCGCCGGGAATCGAACCCGGGCCCTCCGTGTATGAAGCGGGAGCTTTAGCCACCAGGCCACCAGGCCACCAGTAGACATTGAAAACACTGAACATTCAGGAGGCTGATGAGCTGGAGCTGTTTGAGTCTCATGGGGACATTCCTTTAGTGTTGATACAGCTTAAAGAAAAGTATCCTGTGTTTGAAGAGAATAGGGAGGATGATAGTTCCTAAACATACTTACCCTTCTTTTAACTCTGAGGAAAATGTCTAAAGGGTTTAGAAGTGATCTGGAAAACCAGTCTCTGCCATGATTGCAACTTTAGCCTCAGTATGTAAGGAAAAGCGTAACACTCTCTGCAGCATTCACTGGATAAATATTTTAGTTCATTCACAGCTAAGGCTGCTCTATAGAGGAGACCTGTGTCTACAGTAAGGCTTTCTACAAGCAGTGTAACCTAGCAGCAGCTTCCTTCTTGAAGCTGATCGCTCAGATCAGACACAATCTTGCTCCACTGCATTTTTCATGACAACTAATCGACAAACCAACCATCATTGGCAAATGTATCTACTTCTATACTATATTTGATCTTTCATTTTTCACGCATATTATGATACTGTAGTCATTTCTTGTATATGTATACCATTGGTGCTTGCATAGTCCTTCTATAAAAATGAATTGCCAATAATTACATACTATATAGGATTATTTCCTCCTTATTCCTTTGGGAATACATCACCATTTAGAAAATTGGAGTCTGAAAATTAATTTATAAACCATTTTTGCTTAAAATCATATTTTGTGGAATGCATTTTCTGATATAAATATTTATAACTAATAAGTACGTGTTCGGAATGATGCGAGAGAGATGTTAGTGGTTAAGAAAATACATACAGTACTGTAGTGTACATTAAATGTGAAGGTACATTATATGCATTATATGCTCCTGAATTAGTCATCTTTTTTATTGACTTACATAGAATTATTTGTGACCTGTTAAATTACTGTATATTTATTTTTACATTTTTCCTTTAGTGTGTTAATATTCATAATTATTAAAAATGCATGTGCTGTATCTGGATTATTCTTTCTTAGGTGGTGATTCCTGCCAAAGATTACTGTCAGATGGAAGGTTTCAGGGTGCTCTGGTGTGGCAGCCCTATGGCTGTATGCTTCATATGTACTCCAATACGTAAGCATCATTTTGTGTATAGTTCCTGCTATGAAAAAAATATGGTAACCTGTTTATGAAGATGAGTTCTTTTAGTCCATTTCATTATTTTTTCTCATTTCTGTTATTTGGTTGATTATTTATCTCAAGAGCACTCCACAAAATCTCACCTCCAGCACACTGGCTTCTTGTATCTACAGATATGATATTTTATATCAGAATATATCACCGTACAGTACAATCTTGTATTACACATGGGTGTTGGCCCATAGTTGTTTGATACAAATTTTTAATAATAATAATAATGTGTGTGGGTGAGGTGAAAGTGTTGAATGATGATGAAAGTATTTTCGTTTTGGGGATTTTCTTTCTTTTTGGGTCACCCTGCCTAGGTGAGAGACGGCCGACTTGTTAAAAAAAATAATAATAATTACGTCTATATTTCTGCAAGTACATGTATAAGGTATACAGGCCTAGCAGACATCAGTGATATACTATGTACTAATATATAGAAAGCCCCTTGTTATGCAGAGCATTTCAGGTAATTTAGGTCAATTATGTCCCCAGGATGTGATCCACATCAGTCATTTAACACCCAGGTAGCTATTTTACTGATAAGTGAACATGAACAGCAGGTACTTTATGGAAACACATCTTAATGTTTCCACCTGTACTGGGGATGGACCCCAGACCTCAGTATTGAGAAATAAATTTTTTAAGACTGAATTTATTTTTTTAAACAAATGCATGTTTTTTTGTACTGCACAATACTATATGTGGTTGGGTAGTGTTGCATGTGTGGTATTCTTACATTTATTTACTACATATTAACCAAGAATTGTAGAATTTGTTATTGTGAAGGTATTTTCATTTTATTTTTGGAGTTGTGCATTATATTTTCATGATTTTTATGTGATATAGGTAAAAAATATGCACATGTT
Source organism: Cherax quadricarinatus (assembly GCF_038502225.1). Lineage (NCBI taxonomy): Eukaryota > Metazoa > Arthropoda > Malacostraca > Decapoda > Parastacidae > Cherax > Cherax quadricarinatus. The sequence continues at coordinate 58,471 of NW_027197550.1, forward strand.
CGAATAATTTCATCAGCACATTTTTTTTAATACCATACTGTATAAAAACAACAAAATCTTATGATTATCTAGCATTTCTTTTATCCATCTACCTGTTAGATCATAATGCAGTATCCACTGTAAATGAGGTTCACTGTAAGATAGTATAAACAGTCATCTTTAATTTGTTTTTTTGTTTTTTATTTCAGAGACAGTCGAAGATGCATGAGATATGTTGCTTTTCTCAAGCAAGACAATCATATTTTATTTGTGGGTGATTCCAGAATCAGACAGTTGTATCTTGCCTTGGTCAAACAGGTAAGTTGCCTGCTGGTTTATAACTGTTATGATTTCCTATTGTTAGTCACAAAATGTTGGACTGTACCCTTTTTTTTTTGGCTGTGTTGAAGACTGAGTTAATCTCTAATAATAAGACCTTTGACATGAGTCACGAAATCGTAATGACACAATTGCAAACAAACAATACCACGGGCAGGGATAGAACCCGCGATCAGAGAGTCTCAAAACTCCAGACTGTCACGTTAGCCACTGGACCAGCTAGCCACAATAAGATTCATCCAACTAGGTATATTTCTACACCATAGGAAGGTTAGCATAGGCACCACTGTGACCACAAATGCAAAAAAACTTGCATTTGTGGTCACAGTGGTGCCTATGCTAACCTTCTTATGGTGTAGAAATATACCAAGTTGGACGAATCTTATTGTGGCTAGCTGGTGCAGTGGCTAACGCGACGGTCTGGATGTTTGAGACTCTAATTGCGGGTTCTATCCCTGCCCGTGGTATGGTTTGTTTAATAAGACCTTTTTTTGTTTTTAAAGCAAAGCTTATAAGAATAGACT
>NW_027197551.1:0-59312 GCF_038502225.1 Cherax quadricarinatus
GATCAGTTGAGAGTCTGCACACCAGGGTTGTCGTATTGATCACGTAAAAAACCCTACGAATCACTCAGTTTCCTGCCTAACCCTTCTCTCTTTTCAGATTTCCCCCATTTATTAACGAAATTATTAAAAAAAAATCTCATCTAGTGCAATATAATTATTCAGATTTATGGGATTTAGAATAATTAATTGAAAACAGTTGCTTTTATTTGAAATATGTAGTATGTTTTAATGACAGTTAATTGGCTAATAACCTTTGTTTATTATCATTAAAACTGTTTTATTATTTAAGTAACATTGTTAAATCTAACATTTTCTGTTACGCGAGATTCAGGGCCATATAACACGTGTATATTTTCAGTTTACCCAGTCAGTGTAGGAGATGAAGGAAATAAAGCAAGGCAGGTTTAGCCTTGCTTTATTACACACACACACACACACACACACACACACACACACACACACACACACACACACACACACACACACACACACACACACACACACACACACACACACAAGGGGCTGTTGTCCAAAGGAGACATGGCATCTGAAGCAGGTACACCAGTATTAAACGAGGAGCCCAACGGAAAGGAGGGAGACAAGGCTAAGGCTCTATCAATCCACCAAGCAAGGAGAGGAATGTAGGGGGAAGAGTTTTTAGGAGCAGGGAGAGCAGTAAGTGAGGAGAAGGGAGAGAAGGTGACAGGTCCCATGCAGAGGCAGGTCCATGCCACCAAGAGTTACTGAGACACTGAGGAAAAAGCAATGGGAGGAGGAGAGGGGGAAGTCAGTGTTTATTCATGGGCGAAGGGAGGTCACATAATGAAAGACAGCAGAAAGAAAAACAGGAGACTGAAAACATCATCAAAGAAATAGACGAGGAGGACATGAGTGAGATAGTAAAGTTTTAGAGAATAGGAGGGTACTTGAAGGGGAGAAATCGGCCGGTCAGACAGATTTTCATGACAGAAATGGTGCAGAACAGAGTCCTGCAAGAGAAACCACAGCTGAAGGAATCATCAGCATATCTAAGGGTGTTCCTAGACCGCGACAGAACAAGAACTAAACGGCAGCAGCTGAGGGAAAAGGCACAGAAACGAAAGGGGCTAGGAAGAGAGACAAGGAAAGAGCAGAGGAAAACCAGAGCCGGGCAGAGCAACAGTTGCAAGTACACACACAACCATTCTCAGAACCCCACAGCCAAACACGCTATCCCAACACAAACCACAATCCACACTTGTAGCCCCCACCCTACACTCTGCTGTAGAGTCCCAAAGCACACTGCCAGGTCCCCACCCCCACAGAGCCCCCAAAACACAGTGTTGGAGAGGAAGCTGAAGTTATGGTACACCAACGCTGATGGAATAATGAGTAAGTGGGAGGAGTGGCACGAAAGAATCAGAGGTATTACCGAACATCATAAATCTCACCAAAACCTAGCTCTTAGGAATGATAACAGATGCCATCTTTCCAACGGGATATCAGATCTTGAGGAAAGACAGGGAACAGAGGGGGTGGAGGAATGGTACTGTTCATCAAAAACCAATGGGATTTTGATGAGCTGGAGAGAGGAGATAGAGGAAAGGAAAGAGATTACATAACAGGAGCACTTCAGTCTGGAGGTCCCAAGGTGGTAATTGCAGTGATGCATTACCCACCACAGAACAGCAGAAGGCCAAGACAAGCATATGATGAGGGTAACATAGCGATGGTTGACACACTGGCTGAAGTGGCCAGAAGGGCTCATGTGAGCAGGGCAAAGCTACTGATTGTGGGTGACTTAAATTACAAACAAATTGACTGCGAGAACCTGGAGCTACATGGGGGCTCAGAAACGTGGAGGGTTAAGATGGAGGTGGTACTGGAAAATCTCGTGTTACCTGGAGTTTACCTGGAGAGAGTTCCGGGGGTCAACGCCCCCGCGGCCCGGTCTGTGACCAGGCCTCCTTAGGTCAGTGTCCCAGGATGCGACCCACACCAGTCGACTAACACCCAGGTACCCATTTTACTGATGGGGAACATAGACAACAGGTGGAAAGAAACACGTCCAATGTTTTTACTCTGGCTGGGAATCGAACCCAGGCCCTCACCGTGTGAAGCGAGAGCGTTAACCACCAGGCCACCAGAGCCCGTGTACCAACATGTAACGGACACTATCAGAGAGAGAGGAGAGAACGAACCAGCAAGATTGGAACTAGTATTCACGTCGAGTAGTGCAAATATTGAGGATATCACTAATGAAAGACCCCTTGAGTCCAGTGACCACGTGGTTCTGAGCTTCGATTACATTGTAGAGTTAAAAGTGGAGAGGGAAGCAGGAAGGGCAGGACGAATGAAGCCAAACTGCAAGAGAGGGGACTACACAGGCATGAAGAATTTTCTGGGACAGAGCAATGGCAGGGAAGTCAGTAAATGAGATGATAGAATATATGACAAGAATATGCAAAGAAGCTGAGGAGAGGTTTGTACCAAAGGGTAACAGAAATAACGAGAAGGTCAGGATCAGCCCTTGGTTCACTCAGAGGTGTAGAGAGGCCAAAACCAAGTGTGCTAGAGAATGGAAGAAGCATAGAAGGCAAAGGACCCAGGAGAATATGGGGAGCAGTCGTAGAGCCAGAAATGAATATGCACAGGTAAGAAGAAAGGCCCAACAACAATACGAAAATGACATAGCGAAGTCAAATCTGACCCGAAGCCGTTGTACAGCCACATCAGAAGGAAAACAACAGCCAAGGACCAGGTAATCAGGCTGAGGAAGGAAGGAGGGAAGATCACAAGAAACGACCGAGAAGTATGGAGGAGCTCAACATGAGATTCAAACAAGTTTTCACAGAGCAGACAGAAGGGACTCCAGAAAGACGGAGAGGTGGGGTACACCAAGTGCTGGACACAATACATATAACCAGGAAGAAGTGAACAGGCTGCTAAGCGAGTTAGATGCCTCAAAGGCGATGGGACCAGATAACCTCTCTCCATGGGTCATGACAGAGAGAGAGCAGAGGCGCTGTGTGTACCACTAACAACAAACTTCAACACATCTATCGAAACAAGGCGACTACCTGAGGTATGGAAGACACCAAATGTAGTCCCAATTTTTTTTAAAAAGGAGACAGACAAAGCATTAAACTACAGACCAGTGTCACTAACATGTATAGTATGCAAAGTCATGGAGAAGAGTGGTGGAGCACCAAGAAAAGAATGAGCTTATCAACGACAACTAGCACTTTCAGAGATGGGAAATCCTGTCACAAACATAATGAAGTTCTATGACAGGGTGACAACAATACGACAAGAGAGAGAGAGGGAGAGAGAGAGGGGTGGGTAGATTGCATTTTCTTGGACTGTAAGAAGGCTTTTGACACAGTTCCACAAAAGAGGTAAGTGTGTAAGTTGGAGGACAAGGCAGAAACTGGCTCCTGGAGTTCAGCCCCACCAAGCGCAAAGTCATGAAGATTGGGAAGGGCAAAGAAGACCGCAGACGGAGTATAGCCTAGGGGGCCAGTGAATACAAATCTCACTCAAGGAAAAGGATCTTGGGGTGAGTATAACTCAGGGCACATCTCCTGAGGCGCACAATAACCAAATAACTGCTACAGCATACAGGCGTCTAGCAAACCTAGGAATACCATTCCAACATCTCAATAAGGAATTGTACAGGACCCTGTACACCTTGTATGTCATGCCTATATTGGAGTATGCAGCACCAGTTTGAAACCCACATTTAGCCAAGTACGTAAAGAAATTCGAGAAAGTGCAAAGATTTGCGACAAGACTAGTCCCGGAGTTAAAGGGCATGTCCTACGAGGAGAGGTTAAAAGAAATCGACCTCATGACACTGGAGGACAGGAGAGATAGGGGGGTATGATAACGACACACAGGGTACTGAGAGGAATCGACAAGGTGGAGAGACAGGATTTTCCAGAGATGGGACACAACAACAAATGGACCCAATTGGAAGTTGAAGACTCCGACGAATCACAGGGAAGTATTACTTCAGTCGCAGAGTTGTCAGGAAGTGGAATACTTTGGGAAGGATCCATACATAGCTTTAAGAAGAGGTATGATAAAGCTTATGGAGCAGGAAGAGTGACCTAGTAGCTACCAGTAAAGAGGCAGGGCCAGGAGCTGTGACTCGACCCCTGCAAGCACACACATACACGAAGATCTGGGAAGGGCAAAGAAGACCGCAGACAGAGTATAGGCTAGGTGGCCAAAGACTGCAAATCTCGCCCAAGGAGAAAGATTTTGGGGTGAGTATAACACCGAGCACGTCTCCAGAAGCACACATCAACCAGATAACTGCTGCAGCATATGGGCGCCTCGCAAACCTGAGAACAGCGTTCTAGTACCTCAGTAATGAATCGTTCAAGACATTGTATACCGTGTACGTCAGGCCCATACTGGAGTATGCAGCACCAGTTTGGAACCCACACCGGGTCAAGCATGTCAAGAAATTAGAGGAAGTGCAAAGGTTTGCGACAAAGTTAGTTCCAGAGCTAAGGGGAATGTCCTACGAAGAAAGGATAAGGGTAATCGGCCTGACGACACTGGAGGACAGGAGGGTTAGGGAAGACATTATAACGACATATAATATACTGCGTGGGATAGACAAGGTGGACAGACAGGATGTTCCAGACATGGGACACAAAAACAAGGGGTCACAATTTGAAGCTGAAGACTCGGATTAGTCAAAGGGATGTTAGGAAGCATTTCTTCAGTCATAGAGTAGTCAGGAAGTGGGAAAAGTCTAGCAAGTGAGGTAGTGGAGGCAGGAACCATACATAGCCTTAAGACGAGGTATGATAAAGCTCATGAAGCAGAGAGAGGACCTAGTAGTGCTCAGTGAAGAGGCGGGGCCAGGAGCCGAGTCTCGACCCCTGCAACCACAATTAGGTGAGTACACAAAATTCGCTATTGAGCAATCTGTCAGCATTAGAAGTACAATTCCGGCGTCAGTACTAAGGCTTAAACCACTCGTAGTGAAATGCTTCCTTTAATAATTTACCTGAACTATACATAAGTGTTTTTAACCACAGTTTGTGGATTTCAATTTACCAATGTCAGAAGACTTGGTTAGTAATTCCGACAAGAGCTTGACGCTGTAGAGAAAATACTCGAAAGATAAATACAAAGGATTTAAAATTCATTATTTTAGCTCTAACCCCAATTTGAAAAATATTTTCTTTTATGTTTTCCCCTCTGCAAAATTGCTCTCGTTATCATTCATTAATTCTTCCTGCTACCCACAAATAAGGGTTTCCCCCAGTCTAACAACCCTGGGGTACACTCACTTTTCACAGTTACTGATATGTATGTGGCCCGTGGCCTGGTAGGCAAATCTCTTTCTTCACACACTGAGGGTCCGTGATTCGATTCCCGGCAAGGGTGGAAATATTGGGCGTGTTTCCTTACATCAGCTGTCCCTGTTCATCCATCAATAAAATGGGTACCTGGGTGTTACTAGACTGGTGTGTGTCACATGCTGGGACAAAATTTAGCTAAATTGCCCGAAATGCTCTGCATAACAAGATGCTTTCTATATAGTAGTATGTCATTAATCAGCTAGGCCTGTATACCTTGTACATGTACTTGTAGAAATTAAGATATTGTTATTCTTATTCATTACAACAGCCATTTAGTGTACACAGTATCCAGATGCTTGCATGGGATGTGAAAATGTTGGGTCCAATGTTTTGTTAGGGTGGGATGTGAAAATCATGAGGTGGGATGTGAAGATGCTGCTGGGTTGAGTTTCTGTACTCTGCCACATTCTCTGTTGTTTCGGGTAACTCGTATTAACTGTTTTGCTATTCTTCAGTAATTTACGTATCAGTGTTTTACTGATATATGATAGTGAATGTATGTTTACTGAATAATAAGTAGTATACACATTTGCTATTACGTTTTAGTGTTTAGTCAGTTATATCATATTTAAGACTGAATAAATTTATTCCAGTATTGTTTTACATAATCTGTGTATCAACCGGGTTAGTCCCTGCATGTAGACAATGTTCTTTTCAACACATTTCTAATACGTTCTTCATTGTATGCTAAATACAGACAACGCAGACAAGTGGTAATGAGCACTTTATACAATGAAGTCCTAACTGATGCAACGTTTTACTCACAAGTAACAACTAAACCAGGTAGAGCTTCCTATAAAAATTTACCTTGAAGGAAGAAGTTACAGACACACTGCCTCTCTTGGACATTCTGCTCACCAGACACGAGGACCGCTGAAGCAAATTGTAAATCATTAACCTACAAGAAAATACAGCCTGACTCTCTTCTGCACCCATCATGTCCTGGAAACCAGGTGTTAACTGGTATTTTTCTGAGGACACTTAGGATCAGCAGTAACGACTTACTGAAAGACGAGCATAATTAGAGTGAAAACCCCTCCTCCCACTTCATCTTCCCTCGCCACGTGATCTTTCACTGCAAACCTGAAGTGGACAATGCTGACTGAACATCAATATTACCTACCGTCAACACAGCCAACATACTGATCTCTTTACTACATAAATCCAACATCTGTTTGTAGCGTTATGCTCAGAGCTGGATGAACACAGGTAAGTTGGACCACAGCTCAGGGCCCCACGTTCAGGGGGATCCCTGCGCTTAGAAGAGTTCCATGTTAAGAATTGACCCTTTCTGAAAGATTACCCCCGCCACATGAAGCTACTATCGATATTATATTATAGGTGAATATTTTCCCAACTGGACGTATCCCTTACTAACATTGTGTGAATATATCTTTCATTTCACAGTCATTAGAGTTATGAAAATAAAAGCAAATAAATTAATGCCTTCCTAAATAGGCAACCAAACACATTAAATGTACAATGAGAACCTATGACAAATTTATAATGAAAATCAATATTTGAATTTCCTTGTGAGGAGTAAAAAGTCGCAGTGACTGGAACAATCCACAAAAAAAATCGCACTTTCGAAAAGGAAGGTAGAACCAAGTTTCGCTCCCTGACCACCCGATTGGAGCTTGATGAGGTTCACTCTTGGAACCAGTCAGGTTCGTAATGTTTAGCGGTATTTCGGTTTCACTGCTATATTCTTCTAAAATAATGCCATATGCTCATACATTTGTACTGTATATTAATATATTAGTGTAAAATTCTGCTAAACTATCATTTTATACCACTGCATTAGCACAATGCTCTAGGAAGTTATATTCCTTTTAACTAGCGCTGTCCCGGCACTGTATACCACTAAATTATAACTGTATAGTGCTAAACCGGCAGAGTATGCCACTAACCTGGCACTGTGTACCACTAAATTGGCACTGCATGATAAAAACTATCACTGTATACAACCTGACATTGTATACTGCTAAACTATTGCTGTATAACACTAGCTTGGTATATACCACTGAAATATTACTGTTTATCATAAAACTGTCACTGAGTACCACTAAGCTGGCACTGTATACCCCAAAGCTGTTATTATATACCAGTAAACTGGCACTATATAACACAAGAGCTGTTTACCGCTGAATAGCACTGCTCCGAAATTTGCTATGTATAACGGCACTAGGTACCACTTGGCGCAATGTACCTGTAAACTACTGCAGTATACCAGCAAACTGGTGCAGTATACTTGTAAACTAACACTATACCATTAAGTTAGCATAGCATACCACAAACTTTTACACAAACTATCACTTTACACTACTGGCACTTTACACCACACAGGCACGGTTACCACATAACCGACAGTGTACACTACAGAACCGGCACTCTTTACCAATAAATTAGCACTATACTACCAAATTGGCAACACCTACCACTAAACTTGAAAGAGCGCACATGAATATTCAGTAGTTTTTGCCTTGAGAGTCAGTCACGTTCCTCCTGAAAGGAGACGCTGTCTTATGGTCATACACTTAGCAGGAAACAGCAACGACAACCAAGCCGCCGAATTTTTATAAATTTGTGTAGGTTGCATTATTTTACGTTAATCATCGTTACTCTGCTCTTATCTATATCATATTGTTGTAATCAGCGTTTATAAAGATTATTCTTTAATGGCGAGGCATGCAACATAGATTATACTGAGTATATCTTTTAAGTGGATAATCAAGTATATACTGTTCAAGAAAGTGAACATAAACCTGGCCAAATGCTTTAGTTTGATCATCGTCTGTGTGTGTATGTCAGACTGCTTTGCTGCCACAACATCAATCTGTTTACATTGCAAGTTGCTCCGTAGATGTGCGTTTTAACGCTCATATTATATTGAGATGAAGGTCTACTCAGGCTCCAAACTGTGTTCCTATAACATTCAGATTCATAAATTTACTTCTTTCCTAATATTTTTAATGCTACACACACACACACACACACACACACACACACACACACACACACACACACACACACACACACACACCCACACACCAAAGTTATATTCAATTCATTCCTTCAAAGTACTACTTCCTCTTGCTAATTTATCGTCTTTATCATGTAGGAGTAATTCAGTGTGTGGTGCAATCTGTACGTGGCGTCTCACAGAGCATGTTGTTAGTTATTATGTGAGTCAGGTACCTTCACTGATGACACAGAGTTAGTAATGATCAAAGAGCCAGGCTCAGTCTCGTAAGTTAACTTTAGTACTACTTAGATGGCAAACAATTCAGTTTGTAATAATGCTGAACAGCGTTAATTAGCATTAATCAACTTTAATAAACTTTAATGTGCATTATTCTATTTGAGGTGGTGAGGTTGTAGGTGGTCGAGTGAGTGAAGGTGGAGATAGTGAGGCTGCAGGAGAAAAACAACCATAAAAGATCAAGTAATATGGCTAAGGGAGGAAGAGGAAGAGTTTACGAGAAGTGAGGTCTATGAAAAGCTGGAAAGATGCTTCAAGGCATGATTGAGACCCACGAAAATACAAGTTTTACAAAAAACACGATGTCTGATAAGCATAGATATCTCCAGTGAATACTAGGAAGGTCTGCCCCTCTAGCATCCAGCTTGTTACTGGGTTTTCGTAACAATTAGTCAGTATCCTGGTCCAATTATCCATTAGAATTTAATAGTAAGATTCAATAGTGCTTCAGGATTACAACTGGTAGGCTGCTAACTAAAGAAATTAAAATTTAATAAGTTTATTAATAAAGATAAACTTGTCTAGGTGGACAATATCAAAGTAAATCAAAGTAATCAATTTAACATAATATAGGATACAAGTTGCTGCACTTATCTGGTGTACAGTAGTATTGTGCTGAAGGCACATATCATATCTTTATGGCTTTTAAGTACCGTCTGGTACAGTGTCAACATTTAAGAACATAATACTAATATATACAAGTGAGTGTGTGTGTGTGTGTGTGTAAATGTAGCTCTAAGTATTTCGCTATGTCTCAATACTCTATTAGACTTAACCAGTGACTGACTAAAAGTCCTCAAATAAACTAACTTCTTGACCAACCTGGCAATCAGAACAGCTTGCTTGAATAGTAAAACGACCGATTCGCAGAACAGCAATATAACAAGCAGCAACAACACAGAATCAGGAACAAGGAGATAACGTAACGACTCTAAGTAGGGACCATCTGCAGATCCTCCACAAAAGTCACAAAACTCCCATACTACTGAATCTAAGTTCAGCATAAGAAAATCCCCGACTGTGATGGTGCACAGATACCAGTACAAATTAGGTCAGAAACTACAGCTCAGGACCTGAGTTTCTCTTCTCGGAGTGGTAGTGTGACACACAACCTCAGTAAAATGTCGAAAATCACTAAGTCTAGGTTATGATCTGTGAGCAGAGTTACACAACTAACAACAAGAGAGTGACAGAGATGATGTTCCAACAAGGGCCAGCAAGGGAGAGCTGGAGAGGGAGGTGTTGTTGGAATCACCATCCAGCAGAGAGAGAGCTAGCTCGAGGCAAGGCAGTCCTCTCACCCAGGTGAGGTGTGATCACCCCACCCTGATCACGTGACTCTCCGTGGACTGCTGCTGCCCAGCAACTACAGAGAATGTAGATGAATCGTTCAGAGAACCGACATATTGATAAATTAGACACATGTGCAACTCTTGGGTATCTTTATTGAGGAAACGTTTCACCACATCGACTCGAGATTGAGAGACTGATTACCTCAGTCTCCTCCTGCTCTTCACGATTCTCCTTTGTATAGACTGATGAAGCCACTGTGTGGCGAAACGTTTCCTCAAAGATACCCAAGAGTTGCACACGTGTCTAATTTATCAACTACAGAGAAGTCGGCAGCGAAACAAGCAGAATGGTAGTTACAGTAGTTAGTGCGGGCAGCTACTTAGCACTCTCGAGCAATGAGCACTGAATAAGGTGTAAATGTTAGATCCTACCTAATAATATAACTAAGTCAAATAATAATATAAAGCAGTATATTTAACGATTTAGCTAATATCGCAAATATCAGAAAAATATAAAATTATATGAACAGGTAATATATATTATATACATTGTGACCCATTCAAGGGTCGCAATAACAAGGAAGACATCCTCACATCCTTAAAACACAGAAAGTAGGGGAGAAGCTAAGATAAGCGTACGCCTCAAAAGCAGTGGGACCTAGGAATGTATCCTACTGGGTAAATCTCTAGGAAAAAAATCTTCATGAGGACACTGGAATCGAGGTAAGGGCCAAAATGAAGGCAAACAGTAGCCCCTAATATTCGAAGCACTGAACTTCAGATCGGTATCCATGATATTTGTTATCTAAGATAATGGAAAATATAATCTGAGAGGAAATGATGGCTCACCTAAAGAATAGTTCAATAAAAAAGCCAACGAGGAATTTAGACAAGAAAAGTCCTGCCCACCTCGAGTGAGGTGGGCAGGGCAGTCGTATATTCCTGGATTGTAAGAACACATCTTAAACTGTTTCACATCAAAGACTAATCCAGAAATTAGAAGAGAGATTGGGAATGACACTAAATGTATAATAGCAAGCAGAATCCTAAAAACAAGAACAGGCGAGAGAAATTGTCGAGTACAATGATGAATGGGATAGGCAGGCATGAGACATGTGGTCTCATGAGGATGAGTACCGGGAGCATTATTTCTCATGACTGTTGACGACATTGGAGAAGAGATAGTTCTATAGCGTATTTGTGCGTGACATCACAGAGTGAGCGTCCGGTATGTTGGCTGTCAAGTGATGTTCACCTTTCGTGGACTGCGGAAAAAAAAGTGAACTTTTGAAGCATGATACAGTACATTACCTATAATGACAATACTAATAATAATAAAGAAAATATGGAAAATTTTAATGCTTATATATAAATTCTGAAGAATTGCAACCTTTATTTTTCATTACACTAATGGAACAGATAAAACACGTACTCAGCAGAGGCTTCATAGTCGAATACAGACTCGAAGTGAAGGTTGGAGATGCTAAGTTCCTAAGTCTTAGTTGAGCTGGAGAGCTCATTTTGGGGTGCTCAGTCCCTGTGGTCTAATTCCATAACTTGGTAAATCTGAAGTAGAAAGAATTGGATGGGTTTTAAATACTTGAGCCAGACGTAAGATGTGGAAGCTGTAGATGGAGAAGGAAGGGTCCACTAGTAGGTTTGCTGGCCCAAGCTAGGCAATTCCCTTTTAAATTCAATTCCTCTAGAATACAAGAACATAACATGCCAATAAATTGTACAAGAGATGTTGTAACTGTCCTCTGCATCGAAATATCGTCAAATAGAGCTGTAATATATTAAAGACAGTTAGAGAAGTGGAGATAAGAGGTGTTCAGTCCCTCAGCCTTGGATGAAGTGGAGAAATCATCTTGAGGTTGGATTTGAAAGGGACGTGCCTAGCCTGGGACAGCAAGCCTGCTAGTGATCCACATTTACTGCTGCTTCACCTCACTTCTGGCTCAATTATTTAAGTTCTGTCCAACCTGCTTCTAATTAAGATTGTTCAAGCTACGGAACTAAGGACCTTCCACCTAGGATTAAGAACCTAAAATCTCAAAATGATTGCTCCATCTCAAGATGATTGTAACTATGGCTGTAAATATCCGCTTCTTTAACTGTCGCTATCATGACTGCGGGAATGAACACTTTAAACCATTACTTTAGTTATTGCTTTCAATCCTGAGGGACTGAACACCTGGAAATCTCCGTTTCTTCGTCTCCCATATGTTAGTTACCTTTGCTTTCACCTACTATGCTGGCGAAAAGTCTTAACAGTAAAGACATCTAATATGTCTTATTTATGCACGCTAACTAGTTATCCCTGAATTTTTTTTTTTATGAACTCGAGTTTTCAGTACTTCTTAATTTTCTTTTTGTCGTTCTACTTAAAATTTAATTTTGTATTTTTTTAAGAAGGCTAATTTGATTAAAAAATCTAAAAAGTGGTAAACTGGAATAACATTAACATTAATGTCTATTTGTTGCAGATGTGAGCATGGCTAGATCTTCTGGCGACATATATGGTATGTAGTCAAGGTGCTGTTGGTGGTGGCAGATTAATTCCCAAAAATCTTGCTGAACTGACTGACGTGTCTCTGGAACGCAGCAGTGAAGCCTTCACTGAACAATTATCTGTAACTGGTGATAATTTTGTACATGATAGATGTTACAAAAGTTATACTGGTGCCAAAAATAACTCCAAGGCAAAAAAAAAAAAAATTGAAGGATGCTGATGGAAGTAGAGATTTACGGATAGCCACATGAGATAGGAAAACCATTCAGTTTGAATACTAGGCCCATTGTGAAGGTTCACCCCGTTATCCCAGAGGCATTTCTCTCGAAAACTGTGTGGAAAAGGTTAATAAGGAAAAAAAAAAAAGGAGAGCATTTCGAAAACCGCGAACAAAGAAACTATGACTTTCCTATTAATGCAAAGGTAAGAGTACTTTGTCGGTAACATCCGAGTTCTGGAAGCTAAATATCACCAGACATGCCTGCTTATGTTTTTAGCAAGAAGAAAAAAAGCTAAAAAAAGGCGTGGAAAGAACACTGTTCGTAATTTGGATACACTGAACAATAAAGCATTTATTCTGTTGTGTGAATGGCTAACAACTTCAAAGCAAAGACGTTAGCAGCACACAATGAGAGATCTCAAAGAACTGCTCTCCAGCGAACAGTTCTCCACATACCCGAAGATGTTATCCCCTGAATAGAATAGTGTCAATGCTGTAATAATATTTACAGTTATTTTTGCACTATTTCTGGAGACTTGTTAATGCATATTTTTTCTGAAGTGACTGGTTTTTCGGCAACATTGCTTTATAAGCAGACATTTGTAGTAATGGACACTAATGATACTTTAAAAAAAGTGCACCAAGGCAAGTAAGGTAAGAATGAGTGCTTGTAATGATGCAGTTTTCTTGTTTTTGGTACGGTTAATTCCTGTTTCCCCAGGACTTAGGGCAATTTTCCTTTTTACTATTTTCTTTGATTAGTTACATCCTATGCGGCCTGGTCTCAGGCCAGGCCGCGGGGGCGTTGACCCCAGAAACCCTCTCCAGGTAAACAGGTATTGGATACAGCTAGCTGAGTGGGACCTGTGATCTGGTGGTGGGGGTATTATGAAGGATACTGATTGTTGTAATAAATTTGTAATGTGGAGTGTTTGTAGCGTAGTGAAGGTCCATAAAAAGTGTCATTGCTTAAGTGGAAGCGAAGTGAATAGCTGGCACACGTATTAGACGTGAACACTGGGCGAGCTGTAAAGCATCACTAGTTTAGCAGCTGCTAGTGTGGTGTGATAAAGCTAGCAACGATAAGTACATTGAACTATTAAGTTATAATTTTTAGGCCATAGGTTGTTTTTGGATTTTTTTTTTTGTAGTCTTAAGTTGGTCCTCGCATTGGGCTAGGCCTGGTATTTATGTGGGGTGTGTGTGATTTTTGGAAAGTGCAGAAATGGTTGCATTTTTGCCAACAGGCTTGAGGCCAGCAGGGAAGTTTGGCGATCTACTGGCGCCATTAATGTTTGTATTCATATAACCTAGTTTTGGCCCTTGTGGGTTTAGCATTTGATTTTGATCGTAATAACATTTCATTTGGCCCAACTTTAAATAACTAATAGCAGTGTACTAGTATATGTTTAGAGAAATATGTTGAAGGCAGGTTTCGTTTTGTATATACGTATGTTGTTACTGATTCTATCCCTATGGCCATGCCACACTTATCCTTGTGGAACCCATTCCCTCTGATGCACCCATTCCCTACACCTCACTGACAATCATGTGTTATTTACTCTCGTGCCGTACTTCAGTTAACTTGGGAGACAGGATTTACCCTCTGTATCCTTCCTGATAATCAACCCTAAGGTTTAGTGCTTTTTTGAAGTTGCCTTTGTGGTCCTAGGGTGGTTTATATATATATTTTTAATATTTTGTATATTAGCTCCTAGGCGCCAATATGTTTCGTAAGACACCCAATAAAATATTTTAGTTTACAGAAAGTGTTCAGCCTCTTCGTAGAATTACCGAGTTGCCCAGAGTCTTTTATTTAACTCGCTTACAAACCTTAACCATTCTGCTGCATTAAGAGTGGAAATATAAACACAAATGCAGTATAATGTGATCCTTTATTGACAACGTTTCACCCACACAGTGGGCTTTTTCAAGTCACACACGGATCTACCTGGGGTTGGAAGGTACGAGAGTATTTATAGTCATGTTCAGAATGTTGAGGTCAGGTGGAGAATGCTGCATCTGATGATCTACCGGGTGGGGTTATAGAGTCTTGGGTAGCTTGGCAGGGGTATTGGACAAGTTGTGAGTAGACCTTCTGCAGTGTTCTATGTTCTTATGTGGGATAGCGATGAAGAAGTTTCTTGGCGAGTGGTTCAGCTATGTTATAGAAGCCATTGTTCTGGTTGAAATTGTTGGTTATAGAGATAAGCGATGATTCCAGGATTCTTCTGTATTGAGTGTTGTCTTCTGTGGCTATAAGTCGACCATCAAGGACATCACCAGTAGTAGACAGGACAAGCCTCCATCCTCTGCAGGGGTATACATAATCCCTTGTAATGACTGCAACAAATTATATGTGGGCGAAACATCAAGAGACCTCCAAACACGCATTTCAGAACACCAATATGCAAGCAGGACTGACGATACAAGGAATGCCTGTGTACAGCATCGCAATTCACACAACCATTTAATTAACTACAGAAACTCAAGACTTATAGCCACAGAAGACAACACTCAATACAGAAGAATCCTGGAATCATCGCTTATCTCTATAACCAACAATTTCAACCAGAACAATGGCTTCTATAACATAGCTGAACCACTCGCCAAGAAACTTCTTCATCGCTATCCCACATAAGAACATAGAACACTGCAGAAGGTCTACTCACAACTTGTCCAATACCCCTGCCAAGCTACCCAAGACTCTATAACCCCACCCGGTAGATCATCAGATGCAGCATTCTCCACCTGACCTCAACATTCTGAACATGACTATAAATACTCTCGTACCTTCCAACCCCAGGTAGATCCGTGTGTGACTTGAAAAAGCCCACTGTGTGGGTGAAACGTTGTCAATAAAGGATCACATTATACTGCATTTGTGTTTATATTTCCATTGTGTCGGTATTTTGATACCATTTATTCTTCCTAAACCCTTAGAGACATAACTTCAAACGTTTAGAAAAGGTGTCTCCTAACTCGACGACGACGGAGAGTAAAATTACAGAGTAGCTGCAGATCTGACCATTTTGTATGTAAAATAGTGTACATTTTAAATCTCGTTAAATCATGATAAATATATTTCACTTTCTGAACAACTTCTTTATTTATTCCTACGGGTTTAGCGCTTCCCCCATGATTATAATAATAATTCATTATTTACTGGTTGATGCATCTTAAGATCAGAATAGTACCTATTAAGATTTTTTTTTTAATTAGGCAACTCTTTCAGTATAGCAAGATAGCTTGAATTAGCTGGAATCCGTGGTATTACTGGAGAATGCCTCATCTGATCGGCTTCAAATTTTCATTACTGGTGTGATTTCTGAAGGCATGCTTCTCGCTGTTGTTGGATAGCATAAGCTCCTATTTGCTAATTTTATTGAATAAATAGCAATATTCTCTTTTATTCAGTAACTAAAGAATTGTTATGATCGACTACAAAATATTAGTCTTGAGTTGGTGCAAATGTGAAATTTTACTCAAATTGTTAGGAAACTGTGACTTGTTCAAATCAAATATTACTGGAGAACGTCTTTTCTGATGGACTTGAAACTTTCACTATTGGTGGGAATTGTTAAAACAAAGCTTGGTGCTCACTTTGACCCATACGGGTTTAACGCTGTCTTCTGAATAAAATAAAACAGTTGTGAACGTCATCAATCTTAAATGACTGATGCATTATGAAATGGATTAAACGTTTCGTGGATTTAGGACATTTTTTTTTCTTAACGAACCGGCAGTATCCCACCGAGGCAGAGTGACCTAAGAGGAAAAACGAAAGTTTTTCTTTTTAAATTTGCTAATTTATACAGGAGAAGGGCTTACTAGCCCCTTCCTCCCGGTATTTTAGTCGCCTTTTACGACACGCATAGCTTACGGAGGAAGAATTCTGTTCCGCTTCCCCATGGAAGCATAAAATGCGTCTCCTGGTCAGTTTTCATCTTTCAGTGCTCACGTGTTTTCCTTGAAATAAGTTTTGTATCTCTTGATGTTAGGCTGTGTAAGTTATAATATATCAGTTTTATTAATCAGGTTGGTTTCCGGAAAATGTCTCTAATAATTAAAAATAAGTTAGACTTTACCGAGTTATCGTAGGTTAAATCAACATTGTGTATTTTTGTGTTTATAATGTGTGTGACATCAAGTCACATACATGTTGTGTACACAAAGTTTAGATATTTTTTTTATTGTTTACTTATATACTGTACTTAATCGGTTTAATTTCCGCCTGTTTAATTCCCAATTTGCCTTTTCTTTTTTGAAGAAGAAATTGGGAAAATTGAAATGTTGCTTTTCAATCGATAATTTGAGAGGCTCATCCGATTATCGTCAACATTTCAGCGCTAATAACTTGATAATTCAACTTCTGATCTACTTATAACTTAACGTGGTTGTGTATTTTAGGACACTGGTCTCTCTCGTACCAGAAGGTTTGAATTAGATTTGGGTTGTTTGTCCTAGTTAACCATTTTTATTGAAAAAAAAATGGTTCTTAGTATCCATATGATTCCCTTCAAAATTGCAACGCTAAATTTAACAGAAATCTTAACTTTGGCCGCACACTGCACTATTACAGTGGCGTGCGTTGAGACAGAGTGGACTGGGGGTTATGCAATATGGAGATACCTTTCTCGGATCGTACAGCGACCGAAATTCCTCTAATTGTTGGGTAAAAGGATAGAGATGCAACTAATAAGACATTTAATTGTGGCAACATTTCGCTCTCCTGGAGCTTTGTCAAACTTTGTCGGCTTGACAAAGCTCCTGGAGAGCGAAACTTGGCTATAATAAAATGTCTAATTAGTTGTCTTTTACCTAACATTTTGTCGGTAATTCTACCAATATTACTAACCTAGTTATTGTCGGGGTACATGTAAAGTCCTCTAAGAAATTTTCTGGCGAATCTTATGTTTACGAGTTATTGTTCTGTTTAAATTTTATGGGTCATTTTAACATCACTTGGCTATTATCTGCCCCTTGTGTGCGTGTTACTGTAACTTTTTTGAGTTATAGAATTAGCATATGAGTGATAATCTGCTTTTAAATTGTTTTTATTGACAAACTCTGTAAAATTCATAAGTCAAGGTTGTCTGTAAATCTAACAGTTCCTTTCCTTCCTCTTTCTAAAGCAAAATTAAAATTGTATACACTAAATTTCGGGAGCTAAGAAAGTAATAAAATTAAGATAACTTAAAAATGTAATAAGCTTGGACCGACGGCCCAAAAAAACAGGGATTTTCCTGATTACTTTCAGCCTCGACAAATACAAATTAATTAAAACTTGAAGAGAAAAGAAACTGATAAAAGAAATATTACATAGAAAAATAACTTCTGTAAGAGCATGATGTATTTCGGTCACTTAGGGATCCAAGAAAAGTAACACCGTACGTAATAACCTCAGTCCTCTCCCCTTATTGCACGCGATTGTAATTGTGTAGAGTGCGGCATGAGTTGATAATGCATATGTTTGCGTTGAAGATTTGAAGGGAATTACAGAGGCATTCACAAGTCATGTGGAAACTAGTAACGGAGTTTTTCTAAAATATAGATTATAAACTAGAACATATACACAGCCCAAATCTGTTTAAAACCTTTCACGGTAACCAAACCGAGGTCCAAAAATATAAACGCACATTAAACTTGAGGGTGTTCAGAAGTTGCATTGTCAAGTTGGCAGCCTGGATAGATTGAAGCTAATCAGATGCGACAATCTGAAATTATTGCATGAAAAGTTCCAGGGAAGCAAAGTGGGGTTGCAGAGGCCAAAATCAATCAACACTTTTTTACCTTTAAGGGAATATAATTAATAAGTAAGTTTAAATAAAACTTTTAATACATATAAATTTTTAAGTGGTCTTATGGACATACACTTGTTATGGTCACATAAAAATACACTATGAAGATTAAACCAAGGAAAACCAAATGAATTCAAACACTGTGACTTATTACTGAATTTCAGTTTCCCAAAAACCAACTTCATAAAACTGGCGCATGAGAAATTACACAACCTAACATCAAGAAAAAACTTTCCACTGAGGAAAAACACACCAGCATTTAAAGTTTCAAGCAGACCAAAACATGCATTATTCTTACATAGGCTGCACCCACACAACGATCCGTCCACTTCATTGCATCATCCATTAAATGGAAGGTTGATGCCGTTCACAACCGATTTATTATAATCAGCAGAAAGTGCTAAACCATGGGGGGGGGGGGGGAGTCATATAGCACCTGTGGAATGGAAGGCATTCAGAGTCAATCCAAACAAGGAAAAGTCCAGCTTTCTGGATCAAGAGCCTCTCACCAGCATCCAAGCAAAATAATGCGATAAAGCACAATAATGCTAACCATACCACGGGCGGGGTATGGTTAGTGATATGGTTTGTTTGCAATCGTGTCATTACGATTTCGTGAGTCACAATAATGCTATACCAAATTAAGATTAAAAGTGGAAAAAACATAACCTCATCCTAAGTACTTTACGCGGGTGTTCAAATTTTGAAGCTGATGAGAGGTTTTCCACAGTTATAACAAGGCATTCAAATCTGAGAAGGATTTATCATTGTGCATGAGGCTTCTATGCATGTAAATAATCCCATGAATCTTCCCCAAGATATATTACATCAGCATTCAAAATTTGAAGCCGATGGAATAAGGCGTTTTCGAGTAATAAACTAAAATTTTGAAAAAAATAAAGAAAAATCGAAGATTCCAAAAATAGGAGTCTACCTATATGAAAAATTCTCTGCGATCCTATAAGAAAAAATATTTAACTTTTTATAAAATGGTTTGATAAAATTGGCAAGAAATGGTAGACTGGCACCCACAGCCCCCCACCCAAAAAAAAATACAAAAATACTTCCAATTAAGAAACAGCAGCGTTAGCGGTTTTAATCCGATCACAAAAGTCATTTTTCAGTAATTGATATGATACTAATGATTCCAAGTTTTATAACAGTATCGGTATAATTTAAAATTTGCATCAACTCGAACTAAACTTACGAAGTGTTATTTTTTATATAGAATATATTTTTTGAGGACAAACAAACACAGCATTCTTTAGTTATTAAATATGAATGAACATTATTTAATCAAGGAAATTGAGTGTCACAAATGCTACCCAAAAACCAGCACGAACCACACTAGTCATGAGAGAATTTGAAGCCGATCAGGCGAGGCATTACCCAGTTATGGCACAGATTCCAACGATTTCATACTTTTATTTAGTTTATTATACAGACAAATTTCCTTGCACGCAATTTAATGAGAAAAATAACACACTATTTTGCACATAAAATAGTTAAATCTGCAACTACACAATGGAATTTCACTCTCTGCTGTCGTCGAATTAAGAGGAACCTATTTTTTAATATTTGAAGCTCCGCCACTGAGGGTTTCGGAAGTTATCTGAACCATTCTAGAATGCTGGGAATGTGTTCAACAACTTTAGTCACAGGACACCTGCACATACCAATAGTTTCTACCACTGAACCCTGGTTACCATACACCAGCGCTGGCAATTTGAAGGTGAATGGACGAGGCTTTCTGCAGTTGTGAACAAAATTAGAACTAAGTTGGAAGAAGAAAAATTAAATGATAACCTTTCAAAAGTCCCTCTCCTGGGATGCCTAACTGTGCAAAAATAAATGATCTACCATCTAGGTTATTATAAGAGCAAACATTACACATGTTACAATAGCCCGCACAACCGTTATAACATCAACTGCTGACGCCAGACTAGTGTGTCAGATTAGTGGGTAACCTGCCATTCAAAAGCATGAGCAGGAAATTGTTCTAGTCACTATATAAAACTTACGTTCCACCAGGTCTCGAATACGTGGACCCAGCTTGGAGCCCAGATATAAAAGATATAAAAGAATCTGAATAATATTGAGACAAGACTTAATCTCAAAACCCGTAAACTCAGCTATGTAATTAAATCTCGGTAATTTTTAACACGAATGCATAAATCAAACAAGTAGGCATGCGTACATGCAAGAAAGCAAGCAAGCACACACACACACACACACACACACACACACACACACACACACACACACACACACACACACACACACACACACAATGTATGAAAGGCCCCTGGGAGCTAGTGATCATGTGGTTCTGTGCTTCGACTACATAGTTGAGCTCCAAGTGGAGAGAGTAGCAGGAATAGGGTGGGAAAAACCAAACTACAAAAGGGGGGACTACTCAGGCTTGAGGAACTTCTTTCAAGACATTAAGTGGGAGAGGGAACTGACAGGAAAACCAGTACAAGAAATGATGGATTATGTGGCAACAAAATGCAAGGAGGCAGAGGAGAGGTTTGTTCCTAAGGGAAACAGAAATAATGGGAAGAACAGAACGAGTCCTTGGTTCACCCAAAGCTGTAGCGAGGCAAAAACTAGGTGTACTAGAGAATGGAAAAGGTACAGAAGACAGAGAACTCAGGAAAATAAAGAGATTAGCCGAAGAGTCAGAAACGAATATGCACAGATAAGAAGGGAGGCTCAGCGGCAATACGAAAATGACATAGCATCGAAAGTCAAGACTGACCCGAAGCTGTTGTACAGCCACATCAGGAGGAAAACAACAGTCAAGGACCAGGTAATCAGACTGAGGAAGGGTGATGGGGAATTCACAAGAAACGACCGGGAGGTATGTCAGGAGCTCAACACAAGATTTAAAGAAGTATTTACAGTGGAAACCAGTAGGACTCCAGGAAATCAGAGCAGGGGGGTGCACCAGCAAGTGCTGGATGAGGTACATATAACCAAGGAGGAGGTGAAGAAGCTGCTATGCGAACTTGACACCTCAAAGGCGGTGGGACCAGACAACATCTCTCCGTGGGTCCTTAAAGAGGGAGCAGAGATATTGTGTGTACCGTTAACAAAGATCTTCAACACATCATTTGAAACTGGGCAACTCCCTGAGGTATGGAAGATGGCAAATGTAGTCCCAATTTTTAAAAAGGGAGACAGACATGAGGCACTAAACTACAGACCTGTATCACTAACGTGTATAGTATGCAAGGTCATGGAGAAGATCATCAGGAGGAGAGTGGTGGAGCACCTGGAAAGAAACAAGTGTATAATTGACAACCAGCATGGTTTCAGGGAAGGAAAATCCTGTGTCACAAACCTACTAGAGTTTTATGACAAGGTGACAGAAGTAAGACAAGAGAGAGAGGGGTGGATCGACTGCATTTTTTTGGACTGCAAGAAGGCCTTCGACACAGTTCCTCACAAGAGGTTACTGCAAAAGCTAGAGGATCAGGCACACATAACAGGAAAGGCACTGCAATGGATCAGAGAATACCTGACAGGGAGGCAACAACGAGTCATGGTACGTGACGAGGTGTCAGAGTGGGCGCCTGTGACAAGCGGGGTTCCACAGGGGTCAGTCCTAGGACCTGTGCTGTTCTTGGTATATGTGAATGACATAACGGAAGGGATAGACTCAGAAGTGTCCTTGTTTGCGGATGATGTGAAGTTAATGAGAAGAATCAAATCGGATGAGGATCAGGCAGGACTACAAAGAGACCTGGACAGGCTACAAGCCTGGTCCAGCAACTGGCTCCTTGAGTTTAACCCTGCCAAATGCAAAGTCATGAAGATTGGGGAAGGGCAAAGAAGACCGCAGACACAATATAGTTTAGATGGCCAAAGTCTGCAAACCTCACTCAAGGAAAAAGATCTGGGGGTGAGTATAACACCGAGCATATCTCCTGAGGCGCACATCAATCAGATAACTGCTGCAGCATACGGGCGCCTGGCAAACCTACGGATAGCGTTCCGATACCTCAGTAAGGATTCGTTCAAGACTCTGTATACCATTTACGTCAGGCCCATACTGGAGTATGCAGCACCAGTTTGGAATCCACACCTAGTCAAGCACGTCAAGAAATTAGAGAAAGTGCAAAGGTTTGCAACAAGACTAGTCCCAGAGCTACGGGGATTGTCCTACGAAGAAAGGTTGAGGGAAATCGGCCTGACGACACTGGAGGACAGGAGGGTCAGGGGAGACATGATAACGACATATAAAATACTGTGCGGAATAGACGAGGTGGACAAAGACGGGATGTTCCAGAGATGGGACACAGACACAAGAGGTCACAATTGGAAGTTGAAGACTCAGATGAATCAAAGGGATGTTAGGAAGTATTTCTTCAGTCATAGAGTAGTCAGGCTGTGGAATAGCCTAGAAAGTGAAGTAGTGGAGGTGGGAACCATACATAGTTTTAAGGCGAGGTATGATAAAGCTCATGGAGCAGAGAGAGAGGACCTAGTAGCAATCAGTGAAGAGGCGGGGCCAGGAGCTATGACTCGACCCCTGCAACCACAAATAGGTGAGTACAAATAGGTGAGTACACACACACACACACACACACACACACACATGCACACACACACACACACACACCCACACGACTTACCCTGTTATCAAGCAGTCACCTACCACCTCTCCCCCATACCTCCCTCCCCTTACCTCAACCCCTCCACAAACCACACTAACCCCCCCCCTAAGGGTCACTCATCCTTACCTTAGCCCCCCCCCTCCCTCCAATAACCATCCCTCTCCCCTCCCCCATAACCATCCATCCCCTCTCCAAACACGTACTCCACCCTCCCCTAACCGCCTCTCCCCCTTCCCTAACCACCTAACCCTAGCCACCTACCCCTCCCCCAAATCATCTAACCCCCTCCCCCAACTATCTCTACCCCTCCAAAAACCATCCTCCCCCTCCCCCACAACCATCCATCCCCTCTCCTCCTAACCATCTATTCCCCTCCCCCTAACCACCCGTCCCCCCTTCTGTGGAGCAATGGGGGAACCTAGAACCAGGATGAGGACAAGGGGCTCCAAGGACGAATCTGGGAGGGAGGAATGGGAGGTAGAGCTCAAAAAAAGGGAGGAAGACTGGGGAAGGAGACTAGATGAGCTGGAAAGGAAGATGGAAGAGAGGTTAGCAGCAGAATGCAGAAGGTGGAAGCAACAGGCCACAGCAGCAGAAATCAAGATAGAGAGATTAGAAGAGGAGCTGAGACATCTGAAACAGCACAGAGACAAAGATATTACAGAAGTAGCATCGGCAATGGCTACATCAGACACAGACAACAGGTCTGAAGGAAGCATGGAAACTAAACTGTATGCAGAGGTCCTGTCAAACCCACATGGGGCCAAAACAAAGACAGGGAGCACACTAGGACAGAATGAGAGGTTGGAAGACATTGAAGGAACTAGGACATGTGCAGGGACCTTACCAGATACCTGTGGGGGCCAGGAACAGGTGAGCAGGAAGGACAAACCAAGAAGCATAGGGGCCATAACTAGGGAAGGGACTGAAGGAAGGAACACTCCACGGGAAGGAACTAAAACACATCAGAGGATGCAATGGGAGTCACAGTGGGAGGTGGAAAGGGAGAGATCCGTGTTTGTCTATGGGCTAGACGAAGCTAAAGGGGAAACTTATGATGAAAGAAAGCAGGAGGAGAAAAAAGCGATTGAAGATATCATGAAGGTGATAGGCGAGGGGGACATGACCCAGGTGGCAAATTTTCGGAGAATTGGGTGGTTCACAAAGAAAAGGAATCGGCCTCTCAAAGTAATTTTCAAGGCAGAATCAACCCGAACCATGATCCTGCAGGAGAAAGCACGGCTGAGAGGCAAGCAGGAGTTCCGGAGTGTGTACCTCGATCGAGACAGAACACAGGACGAAAGGAAGACGATGAAAGAGAGAGTTCAAAAACGAAAGGAGAAATGGGAGGAAATGAAAAAGGAGAGCAGAATAACCCAGGATCAAATGGAAGGACAAGCACACCCCCCAGAAACACCTGCAGAAGGACTCCAGCCACGACACCCCCAAGGCAACTGAACAATCCAAACCAACCATCACACACCGATCCCTCTGTTTCCACCCCCCGCACCACAGTTACAGTATTAGAACAGAAGTTGAAGGTTTGGTACACAAATGCAGATGGATTAACGAATAAACATGAGGAATGGCAAGAAAGAATCAATGAGAAGTCCCCAGACATCATAGCAGTTACAGAAACAAAACTCACGGAGACAATAACAGATGCAATCTTCCCACCAGGATACCAGATCATGAGGAAAGATAGAAGGGGCAGGGGGGGAGGTGGGGTTGCTCTGCTCGTAAAAAACAGATGGAAATTCGAGAAAATGGAAGGCATAGATGAGACGGGAGAAAGAGACTACATAGCAGGTACACTTCAGTCTGGGGAACACAAAGTGGTCATTGCAGTGATGTATAATCCACCACAGAACTGCAGGAGGCCAAGAGAGGAATATGAAGAGAGCAACAGAGCAATGGTGGACACACTTGCTGAGGTGGCAAGAAGAGCTCACTCCAGCAGAGCAAAGTTGCTGGTTATGGGGGATTTCAACCACAGGGAGATTGACTGGGAAAACCTGGAGCCACATGGGGGTCCCGAAACATGGAGAGCCAGGATGTTGGACGTGGTGCTGGAAAACCTCATGCACCAACATGTTAAGGACACTACCAGAGTGAGAGGGGAGGATGAACCAGCAAGATTGGACCTTGTGTTCACCCTGGGCAGCTCAGACATTGAGGACATCAAGTATGAGAGTCCCCTAGGAGCTAGCGACCACGTGGTTCTGTGCTTTGAATACATAGTAGAGCTGCAAGTGGAGAGAATAACAGGAGTTGAATGGGAAAAGCCTGACTATAAAAGAGGGGACTACATAGGGTTGAAGAACTTCCTGCGGGAGGTCCAGTGGGACAGAGAACTGGCAGGAAAGCCAGTAAATGAAATGATGGAATATGTAACAACAAAATGCAAGGAGGCAGTGGAAAGGTTTATTCCCAAGGGCAACAGTAACAACGGGAAGACCAGAACGAGCCCCTGGTTTACCCGACGGTGTAAGGAGGCAAAAACAAAGTGCAATAGAGAATGGAAAAAGTACAGAAGGCAGAGAACACACGAAAATAGGGAGATCAGTCGCAGAGCCAGGAATGAGTATGCACAGGTAAGGAGGGAGGCCCAGCGACAGTATGAAAATGACATAGCATCGAGAATCAAGACTGACCCGAAACTGTTGTATAGCCACATCAGGAGGAAGACAACAGTCAAAGACCAGGTGATCAGATTAAGGACAGAAGGTGGAGAACTCACAAGAAATGATCAGGAGGTATGTGAGGAGCTGAACAGGAGATTTAAGGAAGTTTTTACAGTAGAGACAGGAAGGGCTGTGGGAAGACAGCACAGAAGGGAACATCAAGAGGGAATATACCAACAAGTGTTGGATGACATACGAACAACTGAGGAGGAGGTGAAGAAGCTCTTAAGTGACCTTGACACCTCAAAGGCGATGGGACCGGACAACATCTCCCCATGGGTCCTTAGAGAAGGAGCAGAGATGCTGTGCGTGCCTCTAACCACAATCTTCAACACATCCCTTGAAACTGGGCAACTACCTGAGAAATGGAAGACAGCTAATGTAGTCCCCATATTTAAGAAAGGAAACAGAAACGAGGCACTAAACTACAGACCTGTGTCTCTGACATGTATTGTGTGCAAAGTCATGGAGAAGATTATCAGGAGGAGAGTGGTCGAACACCTGGAAAGGAACAAGATTATAAATGAAAACCAGCATGGGTTCATGGAAGGCAAATCTTGTATCACAAACCTCCTGGAGTTTTATGACAAGGTAACAGAAGTAAGACACGAGAGAGAGGGGTGGGTAGATTGCGTTTTCCTAGACTGCAGGAAGGCCTTTGACACAGTTCCCCACAAGAGATTAGTGCAGAAGCTGGAGGATCAGGCGCATGTAAAAGGGAGGGCACTGCAATGGATAAGGGAATACCTGACAGGGAGGCAGCAACGAGTCATGGTACGTGAAGAGGTATCACAGTGGGCGCCTGTTACGAGCGGGGTCCCACAGGGGTCAGTTCTAGGACCAGTGCTATTTTTGATATATGTGAACGACATGATGGAAGGAATAGACTCTGAAGTGTCCCTGTTCGCAGATGATGTGAAGTTGATGAGAAGAATTAAATCGGACGAGGATGAGGCAGGACTGCAAAGAGACCTGGACAGGCTGGACATGTGGTCCAGTAACTGGCTTCTCGAATTCAATCCAGCCAAATGCAAAGTCATGAAGATTGGGGAGGGGCAAAGAAGACCGCAGACAGAGTATAGGCTAGGTGGACAAAGACTACAGACCTCACTCAGGGAGAAAGACCTTGGGGTGACCATAACACCGAGCACATCACCGGAGGCACACATCAACCAAATAACTGCTGCAGCATACGGGCGCCTGGCAAACCTGAGAATAGCGTTCCGATACCTTAATAAGGAATCGTTCAAGACACTGTACACTGTGTATGTTAGGCCCATACTGGAGTATGCAGCACCAGTCTGGAACCCACACCTGGTCAAGCACGTCAAGAAGTTAGAGAAAGTACAAAGGTTTGCAACAAGGCTAGTCCCAGAGCTCAAGGGAATGTCGTACGAGGAAAGGTTAAGGGAAATCGGACTGACGACACTGGAGGACAGAAGGGTCAGGGGAGACATGATAACGACATACAAGATACTGCGGGGAATAGACAAGGTGGACAGAGATAGGATGTTCCAGAGAGGGGACACAGGGACAAGGGGTCACAACTGGAAGCTGAAGACTCAGACGAGTCACAGGGACGTTAGGAAGTATTTCTTCAGTCATAGAGTTGTCAGGAAGTGGAATAGCCTAGCAAGTGAAGTAGTGGAGGCAGGAACCATACATAGTTTTAAGAAGAGGTATGACAAAGCTCAGGAAGCAGAGAGAGAGAGGACCTAGTAGCGATCAGTGAAGAGGCGGGGCCAGGAGCTGAGTCTCGACCCCTGCAACCACAATTAGGTGAGTACAATTAGGTGAGTACACACACACACACACACACAGTTGCACTAAGAGATTAGTGCAAAAACTGGAGGACCAGGCAGGTATAATAGGAAATCTACCTGATGACACTGGAGGATAGAAGAGATGGGGGGACATGATAACGACATATAAAATACTGAGAGGAATCGACAAGTTGGACAGAGACAGGATGTTCCAGAGATGGGACACGTGAGTACACACACACACACACACAATAGAAAGTGATATTTGGTGGTGCATTCAGAGTGGGCAGACCCAGTGTGCTCCAGGCGACGTTGCCACATGTCACCCAAGAAAGATAAAGTCAAACAAATGTGTGATCAGTGAAAGAAATACAGTGAATAGGGTATATTATATATCGAGAAGAAACAGAGGTGGATATACACCAGGACATCACATCAAGCTAAACAATCTACAGGCTGCTAGAGGCTGCATCGCAAGTATTCACCTATGCCTGGTTGTTGGATGTGAGTGGGGGTTCCAAGCTGATTGTGAACGGTCCAACTCTCCTAGTACGATGAAGAATAGGCTATCAAGTACTCAACGAATAGCAATTGGTAATTTATAGAGCAAGGCGAGACATGTGTCGATTAAACTAGGTAGAAGTACAAGCATAGAGGATGCAAAATAGTAAGTAAGTGTGGGTCAGGTCAGGAGGGTGTGGGGCAAGCCAGGAAGGGGAGCACTGCAAACTTCACATACACACTCATACACCACAACACACATTCCTACCTTCTACTTTTCACACAATAAACCCATGTATAGTTACACACGCGCGCGCGCGCACGCACGCACACACACACACACACACACACACACACACACACACACACACACACACACACACACACACACACACACACACACACACACACACACACACACACACACACAATAAGGAATCATTCAGGACCCTGTACACCGTGTATGTTAGGCCCATATTGGAGTATGCGGCACCAGTTTGGAACCCACACCTAGCCAAGCACGTGAAGAAACTAGAGAAAGTGCAAAGGTTTGCAACAAGACTAGTCCCAGAGCTAAGAGGTATGTCCTACGAGGAGAGGTTAAGGGAAATCAACCTGACGACACTGGAGGACAGGAGAGATAGGGGAGACATGATAACGACATACAAAATACTGAGAGGAATTGACAAGGTGGACAAAGACAGGATGTTCCAGAGATTGGACACAGTAACAAGGGGACACAGTTGGAAGTTGAAGACACAGATGAATCACAGGGATGTTAGGAAGTATTTCTTCAGCCACAGAGTAGTCAGTAAGCCCCTCCCCACCTCTCTCCCATTTGCCACTGTCTCCAGCTTCCTCCCTCCCTCCCTCCCCCCCCCCCCCCACACACACTCAACAAACACACCACAAAACAACCACACAGAAATATAGTTTTCATTCTGTGGCATCTAAAAAAAAAAATGGGTTGCCAGAGAGCATGACGGAAAACCAGGGGACTGGAGGATGAATCTGCGAAGGTAGATTGGGTAGCAGAGCTCATGAAAAGGGAACATAAGTGGGGAGGGAAGCTAGAAGAGCTTAACATGAAAATGGAGGAGAGGATAGCTGATGAGAGTAGGAAATGGGGGATGCAAGTCACAGCAGCAGAGGCTAAGATACAGAGATTAGAAGAGGAACTGAAAAATCCGAAACAGCCTAAAGAACTAAAGAACAATATGGGCATGACATCAGAAACTGCTACCTCAGTCACAAACAAGGGGACTGTAGGGAATGAAGGAGTGGAACTGTATGCAGAAGCCCTATCAGGCCATTGTGGAGCCTAAGAAGAAAAAAAAGATGATCACATCAGGAACAATCGAGGGGACTGTAGAAAATGGAAAAGATAAGCTATGCACAGAGGCCCTAACAGGCCACAGCAGTGCCCAGGGAAAGCTGAGAAGGAAAAATGACAGACCACTGGGCCCAGGGACAACAGATAGCGAAGAGACTGAGGAAAGGAAAGCTGCAATGGAGGCAAATAAATCGAATCAGGGGATACATAGGAATATGTAGTGGGAAAATGTAAGGGAGAGATCAGTCTTTGCTTATGGGCTCCAGAAAGTTGAAAGGGAAACTTATAAAGCAAGAAGACAAGGGGAGAAAAAAGTGATCAAAAACATTATGAAAGCAATAGGAGAAGATGACATGACCCAGCCGGCAAATTTTCTGAGAATAGGGGGGTTTGCATGAGGAAAAATCCAGCCAAAGTGATTTTCAAGGCAGAATTGGCTCGAAACAGGATCCTGCAGGAGAAAGCAAGACTAAGGGACATGGCGTTCCAGAAGGTGTATCTTGACTGCGATAGAACATGAGAAGAAAGGCAGAAACTGAAAGAGGGTACAAAGTGAAAGGAGGAAAGAAAGGTGAAGATGGAGATGGACAGAACCCAGACTCAGGAGGAAGTTCAAATACAACCTCCCTCACAGTCACCTACACAAGCTCCCCAACAGGGACAACCCCAATACAGCCAAACATTCTAACCCAAAACACACATGCCATACCCAATGCCACCACCCACCTCATTATGAACTCCACCTTCACAGCAACACCCATAATTCCTCATCAGGTCTCCCACTTCCCCAACCCCAATGTACCCCCCCAGACCACAGTTTTAGAAAAGAAGTTGAGGGTTTGGCATACAAATGAAGACAGAATATCAAATAAATGTGAGGAGTGGCATGAAAGAATCAAGGAGACATCCCCGGACATAACAGCACTCACAGAAGCAAAACTCACCAGGATGATAACAGATGCAATCTTTACTCATGGATATCAAATCCTCAGGAAAGATAGAGGGAGCAGAGGGGGAGGAGGAGTTGCACTGCTCATTGAAAACTGGTGGGGATTTGAGGAATTGGAAGGAATGGATGGAATGGGCGAAAGGGACTACATAGGGACAGTCCTGTCTGAGGGCCATAAGGTGCTAATTGATGTAATGTACAACCCGCCATACAACTGCAGGAGGCCAAGAGAAGAATACGACGAGAGCAACAGAGCAATGGTAGACACACTAGCCGAGGTGGTCAGAAGAGCTCACATGGGGAGAGCAAAGTTACTAGTTATGGGTGATTTCAATCACAAGGAGATTGACTGGGAAAACCTGGAGCCCCATGGGGGTCCCAGAACATGGAGAGCCAAGATGAAGGATGTGGTACTGGAAAACCTCATGCATCTACATGTTAGAGACACTACCAGAGAGAGAGGTGAGGATGATCCAGCAAGACTGGACCTAGTATTCACCTTGAGTAGTTCGGACATCGAGGGTATCACGTACTAAAGGCCCCTAGGAGCAAGTGATCATGTGGTTCTGTGCTTTGATTACATAGTTGAGCTACAAGTAGAGAGGGTGGTAGAAATAGGATGGGAAAAATCAAACTACAATAGGGAGGACTACACAAGCATGAGGAAGCTCCTGCAAGACGCTCAATGGGAGAAAGAATTGGCAGGAAAACCAGTAAAAGATATGATGGACTATGTGACAACAAAATGCAAGGAGACAGATGAGAGGTTTGTTCCCAAGGGAAACGGAAGTAATGGGAAGAGCAGAACGAGTCCTTGGTTCACCCAAAGGTGTAGTGAGGCAAAAACTATGTGCACTAGAGAATGGAAAAAGTACAGAAGACAAAGGACCCAGGAAAATAAAGAGATTAGCCGAAGAGCCAGAAACGAATATGCACAGATAAGAAGGGAGGCTCAGCGACAATACGAAAATGACATAGCATCGAAAGTCAAGTCTGACCCGAAGCTGTTGTATAGCCACATCAGGAGGAAAACAACAGTCAAGGACCAGGTAATCAGGCTGAGGAAGGAAGGTGGGGAGTTCACAAGAAACGACCAAGAGGTATGTGAGGAGCTCAACATGAGATTTAAAGAAGTATTTACAGTGGAGACAGGAAGGACTCCAGGAATTCAGAATAGGGAGGTACACCAACAAGTGCTGGATGAAATACACACAACCGAGGAGGAGGTGAAGAAGCTGCTATGTGAACTTGATACCTCAAAGGCGGTGGGACCAGACAACATCTCTCCGTGGGTCCTTAGAGAGGGAGCAGACATGCTGTGTGTACCATTAACAAAGATCTTCAACACATCCATCAAAACTGGGCAACTACCTGAGGTATGGATGATGGTGAATGTAGTCCCAGTTTTTAAAAAAAGGAGACAGACACGAGGCATTAAACTACAGACCAGTGTCACTAACGTGTATAGTATGCAAAGTCATGGAGAAGATCATCAGGAGGAGAGTGGTGGAGCACCTAGAAAGACACAAGCTTATAAACGACAACCAGCACGGTTTCAGGGAAGGAAAATCCTGTGTCACAAACCTACTGGAGTTTTATGACAAGGTAACAGAAGTAAGACACGAGAGAGAGGGGTGGATAGACTGCATTTTCTTGGACTGCAAGAAGGCCTTCGACACAGTTCCTCACAAGAGGTTAATGCAAAAGCTAGAGGATCAGGCACGCATAACAGGAAAGGCACTGCAATGGATCAGAGAATATCTGACAGGGAGGCAACAACGAGTCATGGTACGTGACGAGGTGTCAGAGTGGGCGCCTGTGACGAGCGGGGTTCCACAGGGGTCAGTCCTAGGACCTGTGCTGTTTTTGGTATATGTGAATGACATAACGGAAGGGATAGACTCAGAAGTGTCCCTGTTTGCAGATGATGTGAAGTTAATGAGGAGAATTAAATCGGTCGAGGATCAGGCAGGACTACAAAGAGACCTGGACAGGCTACAAGCCTGGTCCAGCAACTGGCTCCTTGAATTTAACCCCGCCAAATGCAAAGTCATGACGATCGGGAAAAGGCAAAGAAGACCGCAGACAGAGTATAGTCTAGGTGGCCAAAGATCCCAAACCTTACTAAAGGAAAAAGATCTTGGGGTGAGTATAATACCGAGCACATCTCCTGAGGCGTACATCAATCAGATACCTGCTGCAACATATGGGCGTCTGGCAAACCTAAGAATAGCGTTCCGATACCTCAGTAGGGAATAGTTCAAGACTCTGTACACCATATATGTCAGGCCCATATTGGAGGAGCAGCACCAGTTTGGAATCCACACCTGGTCAAGCACGTCAAGATATTAGAGAAAGTGCAAAGGTTCGCAGCAAGACTAGTCCCAGAGCTAAGGGGATTGTCCTACGAAGAAAGGTTAAGGGAAATCGGCCTGACGACACTGGAGGACAGGAGAGTTAGGGAAAACATGATTACGACATATAAAATAATGCGAGGAATTGACAAGGTGGACAGACAGGATGTTCCAGAGATGGGACACAGAAACTAGGGGTCACAATTGGGAGTTGAAGACTCATATGAGTCAAAGGGATGTTAGGAAGTATTTCTTCATAGAGTTGTCAGGAAGTAGAACAGCCTGGAAAGTGACGTAGTGGAGGCAGGAACCATACATAGTTTTAAGACGAGGTTTGATAAAGCTCATGGAGCAGGGAGAGAGAGGACCTAGTAGCAATCATTGAAGAGGCGGGGCCAGGAGCTATGAATCGACCCCTGCAACCACAAATAGGTGAGCGCACACACACACACACACACATAGGAAAGGAACGGACCAGTTAATGCTCGCTGGAAAAGAAAGGGACCAGTTAATACTCGCTGGAAAAGAAAGGGACCATTTTATGCCAAATGGAAATAGACAATACCACCACTTACTGCTGACTGTGGAAGGGACAAGTTAAGGTTGATCGAGGGAGGGAAGGAATCGATTAATACTGACTGGAAGAGTTCGGTATGGATTAGTTAAGACTGACTAGAGGAAGGAGGGACCAGTAATGACAGACTGAGATAGGGACCACTTAGAACAGACTGGTTGAGAGAAGAACAGTATGAAACACTGGCTGAGGGAGGGACTACTTAAAACAGACTGGATGGAAGAGGAGCCAGTTAAAACTGACTGATAGTGGGACCAACTAAGACTGGATGATAGAGGAACCAGCTAAGACTGACTGGATGAGGGAGGGACCAGCTAAGGCTGACTGGATGAGGGAGGGACCAGTTAAGACTGAGGGAGGGACCAGTTAAGACTAACTGAGAGAGGTGAAGGTCAGAAGTGGTAATCAGAGGCGCCGCCATGTAAGCTTCTCACTGGTTCGTCACAAGAAAATAATGTATGCAAATTGTCTGGGTGAGCCAATAATACCCAGAGTCTCTCCTACCTGTCCCACACCTCACTCTCTCATTGCTCTTCCATTATTATTAGTATTGGTATTATTACTATTATTATCATTATTATTATTATTATTATTATTATTATTATTATTATTATTATTATTATTATTATTGGCATTATTACTAATTTTTTTTCATTTTATTATTTTATAATTTTTAGTGTTCGTCCGTTGTCTTCTTCGCTTGTTTTCAACTTTTCTTCTCCTCCTCCTTCTTATGATTAGTTGACGTGAATCTCTGCGTTGCCTTACTAATTATTCTAAAGCAAAGAACAACAGGTGAATTTAATATATTCACTTCGTTTCGGTTTTATTAAACCTCAGAAGATAACTTAGCATCTTCGATATCCATTACAAGGAAACCTCTTACCCGACAGTCAATCCTGAGTTTCCATATCACAGCCATATACGTAGCCATTACAGATAACTAACAAGTCCACAAGCCTCAAATGTTGATTTCTGAGGGAACTAAATCGCTACAAAAATTAAATGTTATACGTTAACATAAATTTACCAGTGTTTAGGTATAGTTAACGGGCAATACATGAAATAGCGTAAACAGCTGTTTGTGCGACCCTCAGTGAGGTATTTATCAGAGTCCATAAAGAACAAAAAGGCACAATACAGTGACTGGAAAAATACACAAATAACCCGCTTAAGAGGAGCTTAAGTCGACGCTTCCGCCGAACTTGGACCATTTACAAAGTTACTCTTTGTGACTTTTGTAAATGGTCCAAGTCGGACCCAAACATCATCGTAAGCGCCTCTGCTATGTGCGGGTTATTGGTGTATATGACAATCCTTTTAATTTGTTACGGTGTTATCTCCACGCTCACTGTGTAAGTCGGGTGAAGTACAGCTGTAGCAGGAAACTTATCGTAACACAGCAGCCTTGACGTTTATTGTACGCAAAGCTGTCACCCAGTAGCACGAAACTTGGGTTTACCGAGTTCCAAAACGCCGTATAACGAGGCAAATGATGATAGGAAAACTGTGCGGGAGAGACGGGAATTACAGAGGTGTTCCTCGTATTATGCGCATGATAGGCAAATGTCACGTATTATAGAGATGATTACTGAGCGCGAGACACCGGGAATCATACAGACGATGATAGCTATGTAGGGTGAAATTGGAAAATACACGGAAAAATGGGTAATAGAGACAGAATAAATAATATAAGATTGACGCATGTACGAAGTTACGGAAGAATATGTATAAAAGGGTAAATTAAATTGCAAGAGGAAAAAATAATCTGTAACATAAATATTATAATATATAAGTGAAAATTTTTTTTTTGAGGGGTGGATGGAGGGAGGATTGGGGGGGAGGGGGACTCTAAAGTGGTTCACATGACTGGTGGTACTTGTGTGTCCGCAGACAATATAGCGTCAGGAAACCCATTAACTGGGCTCGTAAGCTGTTATTAACATTTCTTAATATTTAACGTCCATGGGATAGTGTGGCAATTTTTTTTTTCCGGCAAAAGTGAACGCTGGTAGCTAGCGTGTAAATATTCTGTTATTTTTGCTGTTACCCGCGCTGCTGCGCGGCAGCAGCGGCAGGCAGGCGGCAGCAAGGCTGCTGCGCGCAGCGGCAGCGGCGGCGGCGCTGCTGCTGCAGCAGGCAGCGGCGGCGGCGGCTGCTGCTGCTGCTGGCGGCAGGCGGCGGCAGGCGGCAGCAACGCTGCTGCTGCGCAGCGGCGGAGCGGCGGCAGCTGCAAGCAGCAGGCGGCAGCCTTGCTGCAACGGCAGCGGCAGCGGCGGCTGCGGCCGCTTGCGCAGCAGCGTTGGCAGCAGCAGCAGGCAGCGGCAGCTGGCGCTGCTGCTGCTGCTGGCAGCGGCGGCGGCGGCGGCGGCTGCTGCAACGCAGCAGCGGCGGCGGCGGCTGCTGCTGCTGCGGCAGGCGGCAGGCGGCAGCGGCGGCGCGCTGCTGCTGCGCAGCGGCGGCGGCGGCGGCGGCGCTGCTGCAAGCAGGCAGCGGCGGCGGCGGCGCGCAGCGCAGCAGCGGCAGCAAGCGGCGGCGGCGGCGGCGGCTGCGCAAGCAAGCGGCAGGCGGCGGCGGCGGCGGCAGGCAGCGGCGCTGCTGGCAACAGCAGCGCGTTTGGCCAACAGCGGCAGCAGCAGCAGCGCTGCAGCAACAGCAACAGCAGGCAGCAGGCAGCAGCAGCAAGGCGCAAGCTGCTGCTGCTGCTGCTGCTGCTGCTGCTGCAAGCAGCAGCAGCGGCAGCGCTGCTGCAACGCTGCTGCTGCAGCAGCGCTGCCGGTTGGCAGCTGCTGCCAGCTGCGCAGACGCTGCAAGCAGCAGCGCTTGCTGCAGCAGCAGCAGCGCTGCTGCCCAGCGCAGCGGCAGCAGGCAAGGCGCGCAGCAAGCGCGCTGCTTGCGCAGCTGCTGCTGCTGCTAACGGCCAGCAACAGCAGCAGCGAGCTGCGGCTTGGCTTAACGCGGCTGCAACGCGGCTGCAACGGTTGGTTAACCGGCTGCTGCTGATTGCTGCGGCTGCTGCGATGCTGCAGGCTGCTAACTGTTGCGCAACTGTTGCTGGTTAACGCGGCTACTGCAACGGTTGCTGCAAGGCTGCTGCTGGTGCTGCGCTGCTGCGGTGCTTGCGGCTACTGCTGGATGCTGCGGCTGCTTGCTGGTGCTGCAGCTTCTGCACAAGTGCTGCAGGCTGCGCTGGTTGCTGCACTGCTGCTGGTGCGCTGCTGCTGGTAATTGCTGCTACTCTGCTGGTTGCTACTGCTCTGTTGCTTGCCGCTGCCCGCGGTGCTGCTGCTGCTGCTGCAACGCTGCTGCTGCTGCTGGCTGGTTCATGCTGCTGCTCCTGCACAGCGCACTTGCTGCTGCTAAGCTGCTACGCAACGCTGCTGCTAAGGCTGCTGTTTGGCTATGCTGCTGCTGCTGCTTGCTGCTGGCCTGCTGCTGCTGCTGCTCCTGCCAGCAGCAGCTGCTGCTGCAGCAGCAACGCTGCTGCTGCTGCTGGTCCATGCTGCTGTCTGTCCTCGCAGCGGCTGCTGCTGCTGCTAGGCTGCTGTTGCTTGCTGCTGCTGCTGAGCTGCTGCAGCAGCAGCGGCGCTGCAGCAACGCTGCGCGCTGCTGGTTGCAACAGCTGCTGCAGCAACAGCTGCTGCTGCTGCTGCTGCTGCTGCAGCAGCAGCAGCGCTGCTGCTGCTGCTGGTGCTGCTGCTGCTGCAGGCAGCACTGCTGCCAAGCGCTGCTGCTGCTGCGGCAGCAGCGCTGCTGCTGCGGCAGCAGCGCTGCTGCTGCTGCTGCGCACGCTGCTGCTGCTGCTGCTGCTGCTGCTGCTGCTGCTGCTGCTGCAGCAGCAGCAGCAGCGGCAGCAGCAACGCAACGCGTAGCACAGCAGCAAGCACTGGTTAACTGGTTGTTTGTACTGCTGCTACGGTTGCGCGCGGCTACTGCTGGTTGCAACAGCAAGCAGCAGCTGCTGCTGCTGCTGGTTAACGCTGCGGTTGTTGCTGCTGCTGCTGTTGTTTGCGGCTGCTGCTGGTTGCAGCAACTGCTGCTGTTACAACGCTGCTGCTGCTGCAAAGCAGCGCTGCTGCTGCTGCTGCTGGTTGCTGCGCAGCTGCTGCTGCTGCTGCGGTTGGCAACCAGGCATGTTGCTGCTGCTGCAGGCAGCAGCGCGCAGGCAACGCTGCTGCTGTTTGCTGCCTGCAAGCTGCTGCTGCTGCTGCTGCTGCTGCTGGTTGCAACGCTGCTGCTGCTGCTGCGGCAGCGCTGCTGCTGCTGCTGCTGCGCTGCTGGTTGGCAACGGCTGTTGCTGCCAGCTGCTGCAGCTGCTGCTGCTGCGCGCTGCTGCTGCTGCTGCTGTCGCTGTTGCTGCTGCTGGTATGCTGCCCAGCAGCGCAGCTGCTGCTGCTGCGGCAGGCGCTGCTGCTGCTGCAAGCGCTGCTGCTGCTGCGCGCGCTGCTGCTGCCGCTGCTGCTGCTGCTGCTGCTGCTGCTGCTGCGCAGCTGCTGCTGCTGCTGCTGCTGCTGCTGCTGCAGCAGCAGCGGCAGCGCTGCTGCTGCTGCTGCTCTGCTGCTGCTGCTGCTGTTGCTGCTGCAGCTGCGCACTGCAGCAGGCAGCAAGCTGCTGCTGTGCTGCTGCTGCAGCAGCGCTTAGCGGCGGCAGCAGCTGCTAACAGCAGCAACGCAGCAAGCAGGTTGCTGCTGCGCTTGGTTAGCTGCTGCGGTTCGGCGCTGCTGCTTGGTTAACGCTGCTGTAACGGTTTAACGCGGCTGCTGCGGTTAACGCTGCTGAACGGTTGCGCGGCGCGCAACGGTTGGCAGCGCTGCTGCTGGTTACCTTCAGCAGCAGCAGCTGCTGTTGGCAAGCAGCAAGCTTGCTGTTGCTTTGGCAGCGCTGCTGCTGGCAACGGCAGCAGCAACGCTGCTGCTGTCTGCCTGCTGCAGCAGCTGCTGCTGCGGCAACGGTTGGCAGCAGCAGCAGCAGCGCTGCTGCGTGCTGCTGGTTGGCAGCAGGCACGCAGCGCTGCTGCCGCTGCTGGCAGCGGCAGGCAGCGCAACAACGCTGCTGCTGCTGCAGTGCTGGCTGCTGCTGCTGGCGCACTGCTGCTGCTGCGCTGCTGCTGCTGCTGCTGCTTGCTGCTTGCAGTTGCTGCTGCTGCTGCTGCTGCTGCTTGGCGCTGCTGCAGCAGTGCTGCTGCTGCTGCTGCTGCTGCTGTTGTGCTGTTGTTGCTGCTGCTGCTTGTTGGCCTGTGCTGCTGCTGCGCTGCTGCTGTATTGTTGCTGCTGCTGCAACAGCGCAAGCTGCTGCTGCTGCTGCTGCTGCTGCTGCTGCTGCGCAGCGCACGCTGCTTAACGGTTGGCGCTGCTGCTGCGGTTGGCTGCAACGCTGCTGTTTGCAAGCTGCTGCTGCTAACAGCAACGCTGCAGCTGCTACTGCTGCTGCTGGTTAACGCTGCTGCTGCTGCTGCTGCAGCGCGTTGCTGCTGCTGCTAAGGCTGCTGGTTGGCAACGGCTGCTGTTGCTGAACGCTGCTGCTGCTGCTGCTGTGCTGCTGCTCTGCGCTGCGCTGCTGCTGCTGCTGTGCTGAGTAGCTGCTGCTGCAGCGCTGCTGCTGCTGCTGCTGCTGCTGCTGCTGCTGCTGCTGCTGCTGCTGCTGCTGCTGCTGGCTGCTGCTGCTTGCAGGCTGCTGCTGCTGCTGCTGCGAACAGCTGCTGGCTGCTGGCTGCGCGCAGCTTGCTGCTGCTGCGCGCTGCTGCTGCTGCAGCAGCAACAGCTGCAAGCGCTGCTGCTGCGGCGCTGCAACGCTGCTGCTGCTGCAACGGCAACTGCTGCTGCTGCTGCTGCTGCGGCGCTGCTGCTGCTGCTGTTGCTGCTTAGCGCTGCTTTCTGCTGCAGCGGCGTGCTGCTGCAGCAACGCTGCTGCTGCGGCAGCGGGCTGCTGCTGCTTAACCGCGGCTGCAGCTGCTGCTGCTGCTGCTTAACGGCGGCAGGCAAGCAGCGCTGGTTGCGCGCTGCTGTTAACGCGCAAGCTGTGGAACGGTTGCTGCCAACAGTGGCGGCAGCAACGCTGGTTGCGCAAGCGCTGCTGGCGCAGCAGCGCGCTTGCTGCTGCTTGCACGGCAGCAGCACAACGCTGCTTGCTGCTGCTGCTTGGCGGCGGCGGCGCGCAAGCAATGGCGCAAGCTGCTGCTGCTGGCTGCAGCGCTGCTGCGTAGCAGCGCAAGCGGCTGGCTGCTGGCTGCTGCGCTGCGCGCTGCTGGCTGGCAGCAAGCTGCAGCAAGCGCTGCTGGCGCTTGGCTTAGCCAAGCTGCTGCTGCTGCTGCAACGCTGCTGCTGCTGCCTGCTGCTGCTGCGCAACGCTGCTGCAGCAGGCAGCGGCAACGCTGCTGCTGCTTAACAAGCGCTGCTGCTGCTGGCGCTGGCTGCTGCTGCTGGCGGCTGCTGCAGCTGCTGCAGCTGCTGCTGCTGCTGCTGCTGCTGCTGCTGCTGCTGCTGCTGCGCTGCTGCTGCAGCTGCTAGCAGCAGCAGCTGCTGCTGCTGCAAGCAGCAGCTGCTGCTGCTTAACGCTGCTGCTGCTGCTGCTGCTGCTGCGCAGCGCAGCAGCTGCTGCTGCTGCCGCGCGGCTGCTGCTGCTGCAGCACGCTGCTGCAGCTGCTGCGGCTGCGCTGCTGCGGCTGCTGCGGCGCAAGCGCAGCTGCAGCACGCGGCTGCTGCTAGCTGCAGCTGCTGCTGCTGCTTGGCAGCTGCTGCACCTGCTAACGCTGGTGGCAACGCGCTGCGCTGCTGCAGCAGCGCTGCTGCGGCAGCTAGCAGCTGCTGCTGCTGCTGCAACGCTGCTGCGTAACGCTGCTGCTGCTGCAACGGTGCAGCGCTGCTAGCTTGGCAGCCGCAACGCTGCTGCTGACTGCTGCTGCTGCTGCTGCTGCTGCTGCTGATCGCTGCTGCTGCTGCGCTGCTGCTGCTGCTGCTGCTGCTGCAGTGCAAGCTGCTGCGGTGCTGCTGCTGCTGACGATTAGCAGCAGCTGCTGCTGACGCGGCTGCTGCTGCTGCTGCTGCAAGGCTGCTGCTGCTGCAGCGCGCTGTTGGCTGCTGCTGCTGCAGCAGCTGGTGGCCTGGCTGCCAGCAGCGCAGCTGCTGCTGCGCGCGCTGCTGCTGCAGCAGCTGCTGCTGCTGCTGCTGCTGCAGCTTATTTGCTGCTGCTGCTAGCAGCTGCTGTGCTGCTGCGCAGCGGACGCAGTTATGTTGGCTGGCAGCAGCAGCATGCTGCTGCTGCTGCTGCTGCTGGCAGCAGCTGCTGCTGCTGCTGCTGCTGGCAGCAGCTGTGCTTGGCTGCAACGCTGCTGCTGCTGCAGCAGCAGCTGTTGTTGGCTGCTATGCAACGCTGCTGCTGCCAGCAGCAGCTGTGTACCCGCGGCTGCCTAGCAAGCGCTGCTGCTGCAGCAGCAGCGCAGCAGCGGCTGCAACGCAGCTGCTGCTGCTGCTGCTGATGCGTGTAATATTGGCTGCTGCTGCTGCTGCAGCGCAACTGTATTTGGCTGCGGCAGCGCTGCTGCTGCTGCTGCAGCTACTGCTGCTGCCACTACTGCTACTAACTACTACTACTACTGCTACTACTATATTCATGGAAGAACCGCTGAGCTCGGTTGCCATACAATGTCAAAGAAATGGGAGGAAATTAGGTTCGATAATCAGAGAGGATAGCTCAAGATCGTCGAATCAAGAGCTCATAATCATTATTAATTCACCTCTTTTGAAGGGCCGATATTACTTCCCTTCATTTTCATAACATCCTTAGCCGTAATCTTCTTATTCGTAGTTTCCCTATTCGTAACTTTCATATTCGTTGTTTTCATACTGGCGGAGTTTAATTCGTAGTCGTCACGATAACAATTTTACAAGCTGGTCATTGATGTTTTCGGGGCAAATATGGCATATCAGTGGTCAAGAAAATGACGCATTCAGTCATTTCACAGACACAATCGTGGTTCAGTCCCTTCACGCAGTCACGCAACGCTACTTGTGGCCGCACTAACTGCATTCTTCCAGCCACTTAACACCCTTGGCTGGCTGGCCAATAGCGTTCACAGCTCTGCTAGTTTCTTAATCACTAGCGTCCTTGTTGACATATGTGCAGAGCGTATTATTGCTCGACGTACCGTGAACATCACTGTAATTATTAGGAAACATTATTCTCTCGGTAATCATAGCCTGGGTGACCATTTAGAAACATTTACGGTCTGATTATTGAAATTTTTGGGAGAGCTGAAGATTTTGCACGCTATTCAGAGTACTTTTTTTAAACAAGTCCGTAGTAATTGCAACTTTGCTCGCTGCTTTCTTGATTAGATATTTGGTTAGATTTTTGCTACCGAAGCGGCTAGTTTATTGTGCGCTCCATATCCATCCTGTGGAGCCCGGCCTTGGGCCAAGCTCGTCTGGTGCTTGCCTGGCTAACCAGGAACACTTCTATTTTTACTTCCTTGATGCATGGAAAGCTGTTGTTTTCCATCCTCCAGTGGAAGTTAAATTTGAACTGCTCTTTCCTTCCTTGATCAAATGTAATTACTTTTGATTCCTATAACGCTGAAGCGGGATTAACACCTGTACTTCGGTTCTAACTAGTGTTCCCAGTTCTCCTTGTGTGCCTTGTCCTAATATTCCCCTCCCTAAAATAAATAACAAAAGGCACAATACCGTGACCGAAACGTCGTCGTAATCTCCTCTCTCCTATATGCGGGTTATTTGTGTAATATTCCTCTTCCTAATCAGCGTTCTGGTCCTCCTAACTAATGCTCATCGTCCTTCTAACTAGTGTTCCAGGTGCTAACCAAGGTTCCTGGCTCATCTAACTAATGTTCTAGACCCCTAAATAGTTTTGCAGGTTCTAACCAGTGTTCCTGGACCATCAAATTAATTTTCTAGGTTCTTATTTGGTTGATCTAATGTTCTAGACCCTAACTAATGTTCCAGGTGTTAAACAGTGTCGCTGGTCCCTCTAACTAATGTTATAGGCATTTTAACTAGTGTTATAGGAGCTAACCAATGTTCCTGTTGGTCCTCCTAATGTTTCTGGTCCTCTAATTAGTGTTCTCGACTCTCCTAAATAGTGTGCCTTGACCCAGATTGTACTAAATTGTGTTCCAGGTCGTTTTAAGAATGTTTAAAAAAAATTTTTTTTTTTTTACTTTTTACTTTTTTCACAATAAAAATGTATCCCCAGTCAGGTACCATACATTACCATACAAGCAACCTCAGCTTGTTTATAGACTAAGAGTTGTTATCCTTCCTTAGCTCATTTCAACGCCTCGGTTTCACTGAGAGTGTCCTCCCTAATTCTTTGATTAATGGTCTCGTTGTACAGTAACTTTTCCTAAGTCGCATCAACATGATACATTTCAATCAATCTCATAGTCATCTTTGTAAAGGATTTGAAGAGTGATGCTTTCTCTATTATGCTACAAAATTAGACGCCATCTTTCGCAGCATGTCTATGGTTTTATGAATGTGAATTCCACACTCATCTTCTAGTTGTATCAGACTTCTTGATATAAAACCTGCATTTGGTTCTGCAGATAATTATCCTAAAAAAACTAGCCAAAATGAATATTGGTGGTAATGTACTCAGATGGACAACAAAGTATCAAGGTTTAAGCTTGATACTTTGTCCATATTTTGTTGATACTTTGTATCAAGGTTTAAGCTTAAGGTTTATCTTCCTCCTCTTCTTCGGGTCAAATCATAATATCCCCAACCCTTCCTCTTCATTTGGCCTCATTAGGAAGGAAACTTTCCCCTTTTGTGAAATCCAGTTCTTAGAGAAAAAATACCATTAACAGTCGAGTTCCAGTCGCCTCACTTGCAAGAAACTGGACCGTCTTAGGCAAGGTTAGGAGATCCTCTAGTGAGATATCAGGATATCAGGAGTACATCTTCCTGGTCCCTTGATGATGGAAGTATTACCGGAGGTTGCCTGCGGTTTCAGGAGTAGCAACCGGAGTTATGATTTCTGGAGTACTTACCAGTTCACCCACCATCACCAGCTTGAAAAAAGATGGCACCAGCTAGTGCTCTTGTTTAGAGAAGCAGTTTTGCCAAGCCTAGCTCAGCAATTTTGGAGATACCATCCTGGTATTGTGCACTAGGTAGGAAAAAAAGGAAGGTGTTCATCTTTCAAAGTGAATATGTGGTTTCCCTCTGCTTATGGTCGGAACTGCCTCTACTTTTTTACATCTTATAATAAATGAAACACAACCTCGCTTCCTGGATCACAAG
This sequence comes from Cherax quadricarinatus, assembly GCF_038502225.1. Lineage (NCBI taxonomy): Eukaryota > Metazoa > Arthropoda > Malacostraca > Decapoda > Parastacidae > Cherax > Cherax quadricarinatus. The sequence continues at coordinate 43,490 of NW_027197551.1, forward strand.
TGACTGTGACACTTCACCGTCCACAGTATAACCATAAACCCTCCTCATAATCCGTAATCACTTTCAGGTTACTTGGATTCAACCCTCGCAAATGCACGGTTATGAAGATTAGGGAAGAAAGAAGAAATCCAGACACTGAATAAAGGCCCGGGGACATAAAGACCTAGGGGTGAGCATAGTACCAAACATATCGCTGAAGGCACACATCAACCGAATCCCTGCAGCTGATGTTCATCTGGCAAATATAAAAGTAGCCTACAGATGTCTCGACAAAGAATCATTCAAGATCCTCTATGCAACATATGCCAGGCCCATCATGGAGCACGCAGCACCAGCATGGAACCCGCACTTGATTTAACATATTCAGAAACCAAAAGTGCAAAAATAAGGCAACAAGACTGGTTGAAGAGTTCAGGGGTAAGTCCTGAGAAAATTCTAAAGGAACTGAACCTGATGATATTAGAGGAAACAAATATGGGTCAATTGATAACACATACTCAGAGAAGTAGGCAGATTAGAGAGAGATAAACTATTTGAGAGGCGAGAAACATTTACACGAGGGTTAGTTAAAAGTTAAAAACACAAATGTGTTATTGGGATGTCAGGAACTTCTTCTACAGCCTCAGGGTGGTCGGGATGTGGAATGACATTGAAGACTGCGGAGGGAGGCTCCATACATAGTTTCGAGAACAGGTCTGAGAGAGCCCATGAGGCTAGGGAGGAGTATATCTGGCAAACTGCAGGTTGAGAGGCGGGGCCAGCAGCTGAGACTCGGCCCCTGCTACCATATGTAAGTAACGTCGGTACCAGATCCGGTACCCATGTTTCACCTGTCCTTTCTGGCACCTCTGACCCCTGCATGACTTTCACTCTGGAACCAGATTCACTCACAACGTAACAACAGTTCAGAGTCCGCACACACAATGGGTAGTGCGTCTCAAAGCCAACTGCCAAACGACAATGACCTAAGTGACGGTGCTAACGTAACAAACACACACACACACACACACACACACACACACACACACACACACACACACAAACACACACATACATACATACATACACAGAATCACAACCTGGAGAACTTACCACTCACTGAAATCTCCCAAACACATCAACCGACAGGATTTTTTTTTCAGTACAGTGAACGAAATTCAGTTTATGCCGAACAAGACATCTACTTCCACCCTCTACAAAGTGGAATGCTCACCATCAAAATCCATGATGCGGTCCACACTACAGGGCCCCACTAGCTGCTGGTACTCCACCCTCAGTCCATGCCGAGGAAATATTATATTTCTCAGGATGTCCAACAAAACTTCACAGATTGTGCGTTGAACATACATAACTAGAACAATGACACCTATTAACCAGAGATAGCATGTACGTCCGCCCTGCTAGAGGAAGGAGAAATACCCGACTTGCACAGCTAAGATTACGTTCGATAGCGATACACTTACACCCTCAGCATTCATAACAATGTTGCATCAGTGCAACAGTTGTTGATGGTACGGCCACCCGGCAAAATATTGCAGGTCATAGGCAGAATATCCTGTCAGTTGAGACAGAATAAAATGAGACAGATTGTGACAGCCTCTTGACCTGCTGTGATTGCAGAGAAGTACACCTCTCCAGTCTCCCCAGTGCCACGTTTTCTTTCGGGAACGCGAAATCCCGATGGAAACTACCTGTCATCTACTTCAGAGTTGCCCAACACCTCAAACGACCAGAAGAAAAAATAAAGTACCACGAACGAGAAAGTTGAATACAACGTTTGTCAGTTTTAAACTTTAGAAATGTTTTGAGAAAAGCAAATAAGCGTCGATCCTATTTTTCCATAGAAAGTTAGAGCCATTATCTCATACAGTATCTGAGGCTTCACTGAACTCCTGAAACTTAAAATAATATAATGAGTTTTTAGTATTTCTCAATTTTCTCTTTTGCAGTTCTGTTCCGTTTCAAAAATTCTGTAATCCTCTAAGGAAAACTTTGAGTTTGTATATTTTAAGAGAGCCCATTTAGATAAAAAATGTAATATACCGTATAACATTAGTAAATTGGCATGTACAAAACCCAATATCAGTAAAAAAAAATATTTCCAATTAAGATACACCAACGCTGCGTTTGATGGCGACCGGAAGAGACATTCTCTAGTTAATGCATGGAAAACAAATTTATTTAATAAAACTTGTAGTTTAAAATTTATGTAACTCAAAGTGAAAGTCAAACTTTCTTTTAATAAAGCTCAATACTGAAAGTTTAAAGCCTGTCTGAAAAAGCATTCTCCAGTAATTGCTTTGAGTCCAACGCCTCCAAGTTTTCTTTTAACAGTTTCATTTAAATTTTAATTTGCCCCTAAACAGTGTAAACGTTTAATGTCATTACTATGATGGTATGTATCAGTGTTAATATATCGACCCCGGCAAGGTGAGATATTTTTTGCTGAATGGGAATTTATGTTACTATTGAATATAAATTGTTAATCGGTACTTAGAGTCTGGAGAACACACCAGAACTGAAAGTTTGAATCCAGTCGGAAAAGGTATTCTTCAGTTATTACACAAATTTCCAGAATTCCAAGTTTTATATAAAAAATAGTGCATTAAAATTTTTTACGGTACACTACTTAAACTTAATGGCCACAAGAAGCATCAAATATTAAAAATTTCGTAATATTTTTAACTTAAAATTGGCAGAAGTGACCTTCATTTTCTTCGCTGTTGACTAATGCGCCTTTTTATTTTTAAAGCAATGTCCCAGAGTGTTTTAAAAGTTATCAAAGATTTTCCAGGATACTGGGAATGCGATAAACAACTTATACCGCAGGGCATCTGCATATGGCAATTGCTCCTAGAATCTTGGCCTAGTTACCGTACATCACTTCTGAATATTTGAAAACGATAGAATGAAGTCTCGTGAGATGAACGAAATAAAAACCAGTAGCTGGAGGAAGGAAAAAAAAATTCTGGCAATGACTTAAGTCACCCTTTGGGGATACTAAAAAAAATTAAGGCAATTACTTAAAAGTATCCCTTCTGGTATACCTAACTACAAAAAATTACTGCCATTTGCAACAACCCATCCTCCTACTTTTTAAGACTTGGAGGAAATACTTAAATTTTTAGCATTGTAGATGAATGGTTCACAGAACCGACACGTTGATAAATTAGACACATGTGCAACTCTTGGGTATCTTTATTAAGGAAACGTTTCGCCACACAGTGGCTTCATCAGTCCATACACAGGAGAAGCTTGAAGAATAGGAGGAGAATGAGGTAATCAGTCCCTCAACCTTGAGTCGATGTGGTCAGTCCATCAATCTTGAGTAGAATACGGCATATGAGCGGAGAAGGAGCTTATAAACCGTAGGTAGGAGAGGTGCAGCAGTCATAGGTCATTTGCTTGCCTCACCCTTGGGCACGACCTACTTCCACATTGGGCAAATGTGACACCACCTATGACTGCTGCACCTCTCCTACCTACGGTTTATAAGCTCCTTCTCCGCTCATATGCCGTATTCTACTCAAGATTGATGGACTGACCACATCGACTCAAGGTTGAGGGACTGATTACCTCATTCTCCTCCTATTCTTCAAGCTTCTCCTGTGTATGGACTGATGAAGCCACTGTGTGGCGAAACGTTTCCTTAATAAAGATACCCAAGAGTTGCACATGTGTCTAATTTATCATTAAATTGTGTGATATTAAGGTAATTAAGCTGTTGGTTTGCTGGAATGTTAATAACTAGTTTTCTAGCAAAATCAGAATTTGGGCCAAGATTGCTGTTCAGGTCATGTGTAACTTTCAAATGTTACACAACACGACTAACATAAGAGACCCTCGACAAGGTATTGGTATCAGTACAGTGGTATGACGAGGCTGCAAACTCTTGAACGTCGATTATGAGAGCCAAGCCTCTCACCACTAAGCTGTGGCAGCTCAGCTGTTGGCGTACGAAAAAGTTTGTTTAATGCTACGAAAAAAAAAATCCTGCTTCTACCCCGTGCGTCTGTTCGAGCAGCACTCAGGTGCTCACAAAACATTCTTCCTTTACGTGGTGGTTATCTCGGGTTTATGTAGTCCCTGCGTCAATTTCCCTTGCAAATGGGGCCCCCACTGAACAGGAAAATTATATAGTATTTAGGGTAATGCCGGGTATTATTTTCCCCAGACTCGCAGTAATCTCGGAGCCGATCGCGATTTCAAATTTAGTTAAGGGGTCGTTCTTTTTTTTTTTCCTCTGTGGGTATTAACTTGCAAATGGCAGGCAGGTCAGTTGTCAATACCTTCACAACCCTTCATAGTAAATGGAACATAGAGAGAAAGAGAGAGAGAGAGAGAGAGAGAGAGAGAGAGAGAGAGAGAGAGAGACCAGAATACAAGAGTACATAGAAAACACAGATAACAGAAGACATTTTATCCTGCACTCTGAAGGAGGGGTGTTAATGTTGCAGTTTAAAAACTGTAGTGTAAAGCACCCTTCTGGCAAGACAGTGATGGAGTGAATGATGGTGAAAGTTTTTCTTTTTCGGGCCACCCTGCCTTGGTGGGAATCGGCCAGTGTGATAATAAAAAAAATCGATTTTATCTGCTGAGAAAATCCTAACTCCTGTTTAGCTATCACTACTACTTTGTACTGTAGACAGGTTAGCATAATATAAGGCTCACTCTCCCCATATCCCCCCTCCCCTTTCAAATTTTAAAAGGTAGACCAGTAAGCCAGCGGAAGGCCTCGGTCAAATAGCCACAAGTTCCAGTGGCGGATTATCTTATGATTAAGACCCGTGTCAGGAAACACTTGTCCTGTTTCCTGACGAACCTAACCTTACCTACCCGCTCTGTGCTTTTTCCAGCCACAATAAATAAAGCGTGAAGCTAAATACCATTCAACATTGTAAACAACGTATAGAGATGTGTTAGAAAAAGCTGATGTAAAATTTCTGTCCATCCTCCTAATCAAAGTCAATTTTACTGTGGCTTAGATGGTCGGATGGGATAACAATGCAGGAATTATATTTTAGTTAAGGAGCAGCGCTAAACCTATAGAACTCATATAACGCCTGGGGAATGAGAGACATTCAAGTTCGATCCTAGGAAGAGAAGGGTAAGTTCATTTCCTTGGATCATAGACAATGGAATGTAAAAAAATGGTTGACTGTTTTAACGAGGGTTTAGTGCGTCCTTTTTTTATGTTGTTGTTGTTGCTACAGGTGCAACTGCTCTTGCAGCTGCTACTGGTGCTGCTGCTGATACTGCTGTTGCTGCTTCTACTTCTTTAGGTTAAAATTCTTCAAAGGGATTCATAATCTTTAATTCCAAACCATACCCCGGCCGGGATTGAATCGCGGTCAGAGAGTCTCAAAACTCCAGACCGTCGCGTTAGCCACTAGACCAGCTAGCCACAATAAGATTCGTCCAACTAGGTATATTTCTACACCATAGAAATATGGTGTAGAAATATACCTAGTTGGATGAATCTTATTGTGGCTAGCTGGTCTAGTGGCTAACGCGACGGTCTGGAGTTTTGAGACTCTCTGACCGCGGGTTCAATCCCGGCCGGGGTATGGTTTGTTTGCAATCGTGTCATTATGATTTCGTGAGTCATCTTTAATTCCGTACGTACTTACCTACGTACCACTATATGAAGCTGATCTGGATCAACTGGATACCCACCATTAGTATTTACAGTTAGTAATAATGTTCTAAATTAGCACTCAAAAGTAATAATCCTATATTTACACAATAGCGTTAAATCCTCGGCTTTCTAATCGCGAGAAAAATCCTACTCTGGCACCAGTGGAGCTTAAAACAACCCGTTGATCTGGGTAATCAAACTAAACAAACTAGAGCAGTAAGTCCAGAATTTAATTTATGAAATGTTTGTCCATACTTTTCTTGATGGATTCTATTATATTTTATAAAACCGGATTATTGAAGGGCAATTTCCCTCGACTTAGTTTTATATAGACCATTCCTGAAGTTGCTTTCCATGATACAGCTTTACCGTGAGAAAGGCGGTAATATAATTCTGTACGTCTTTCTCTTTTATGAAACCAGAGAAATGATATCAGTAAGAGTTGATGGCTGATTCTGTACTATAATCTGTTAAGCATCATTCTTTGAAGTGTTTTACAGAGACAATTAGTTCAGAAGATTCATTTAACTATACCAGGCTGATTCGTCTTAGAAAAAATAACAATGAGAGTATTGGTCCAGAAAACAGGAAGGACATCCTCAGTGTAACTAAGATTGAGCAAAAGGTTATCGATAATTTGCTTTAAAGTTTTAAGGATATAAGACATATCATCCTTTCCAGGGGCTGTTGTTCGACCTTTATTTAATGCAATATCTTGCTCTCTAGGTTTTCCTAATATTAGATGTAAGATTTTCATGCATGGATGTTTCGGCCCAGTTTTTTCATGAGGTGTTTAGCTTTTTCAACCCACTAACAAATTGTTCCCATCTCTTTGCATAATTTTTGTTCTCCGTTCTCGATATTTGTTAGTGCAAATGGTAAGTTCCGAGTAATTCTGGTGTTCTTTAATCACGATCTGCTTTATCCTTTTAGCTGCACGTGTTAAATTGCGTTTTTGTGGCTCATGATGGGATTTCTAGACATGATGGAAAATTTATATCCTCTCTTTCCATTAACTTATTCTGTGAGCAAGCTCTCAGTTGTTACAAGTAAATCATCAATAAATTTTTGTGTGCTAGTGGGTTTATAATTCTTATCCTATTAATCCAAACAGTCAATAAAGTCATCTCTATGATCTGGTTTAAGAATAATTTTTTTCCTTTGCATTTAGCATTTTTTTGTTGCTTTCGAAGGTTGTGAATCTTGGAAAGTGATCAAATTGATGATAGCAGTCATGGATCGCATATGATACATTAAATTCTAAGCATAGGTCTAATATGGCTCCATATATGAGTAGCTTTGTCGTGCTCACAATTCGAGCATTATCATGCTCATTTACAGATCTGACTGGTTTAGTTCCATTACTGTTTGTTATACGTTGTCCAATATTCTTGCGTTCGGCATTAGTCTCCATGAATAAGGTTAGGTTCCTTATTAGCGTGATGTGATCAAGCATCAGATTAACACTGATTAGCCGAGGTATAAATAATGAAAAATGTTAATGGAGAGGTTGCCTGTATATGCTTTGTCACCGTGATATTGCATTCTTTCTTGATTTGCAGGCCTGGAAGTGAATACAGCAAGTTTTTCTAATATAAATCACACAACAATTAGTTGACCCTAAGTTTGACGCTGTATATCCTCGTATTTTACATTCCTGCAAACAGATTACAACAGTATTTTGGTTACACTGATGTGATGGAAGTCGAACAGCCTCTTCCTGACTAAGCAGTGTTCATGATTTCTATGAAAAACTTGTAGCTTAACTATTGTAATGATCTAATGCAGTGTCTTGCTCATAACATGATAAATATATTATGCTCAAGCAAGAGTGGGTAAATACAGAAAGAGCAACTACTAACATTGCTTGTACGTTCTTATCTTTATAGCCATTTCCTCTAATTACCCGGTACTTCATCAGTACAGTCCTAGGCAATGTTTGCAATCAGACTTATTCGGCATCTCTAGCACAAATTGTTTGAATTTTGATAAAGACTGTGTCACCTATAGGTTTATCTTAGTGGTCAAAGTCCATATTCTGATTACCTGGGTGCACGTAATATGTCATTATCTCATCGAGATGCTCATTTTTATATGCAACAGTATTATGACCTGAAATAGGTCAGGTGTGTGTCGTATATCTTTGATTTATCTCTTATCTGTTGCAAACGAATAATATATATTCGCTTAATATACCTGATATTTTATTTTCATTAATAAAATAATGCTCTGACATATCACATAGTTTATTATACTGTGTATCTCATTCCTCAGTACGCATGTACTATGTAACAGAGTGACCATAAGGCTGGCCACATACTCTAAATGTAGTTGGATCATTATCTGTTCGTTTACCAAACTGCCAGAAGTACTAGTAACCAAGCCTAAGATTGACTACCACAATATCAGTGTTTACTTTGCAAGTTGCTTTTTAAATATACTTATCTACTTTCACGTTATAGGGATTTATAAATCTACTCCTATGACATTCAGATGCATTATTTACTTCTCTCCTAACGCTGTTCCTCATACTTCACACATTTAGATATGCTAAAGTTATTTTTCTATATTTTCCTTCTGGGTGTTTTGGGTAATTTATCAATTTTATCATGTTGGGTTGATTTAGTGTGTGATTAAATATATTTTTTAATATTTAAACCTGATGTCTCCAGTGAGCATGTTGCTAGTCATTATTTGAATTAATGGTCTTCAGTGACGTAGAATCAGTTATGATGATGGAGTCGGTCTCAGAGACATGAGTTAACTTTGATGCCATTAGGATGGCAAACAATTAAATTTGCAATGTAGAAGCCTAGTTGTTAAAGTTTATATCTAAGAAAGTGGCAATGGATGCATCCCTGCTGGTAGATTCTTACTGAGATCCATGTGTAAATATTCGAGATATTTTATTACTAACAGTTAAGCAAGGAAATTCTTATTGAGCAGGTCCATTTTCATGTGAATTACGGGAAGGACTGATAGTGATCAGCTTCTTGGGAGGGGCTTTAAGATATTTAATATTAAATGATACAAATTCCATGTAGTGGTCAAATGTTCTTGTTGTCAGACAAACCGTTCGTGTAGGTTAAAACTTAGTATAATTGTATGTTTTCACAATCCTTTTAGATTTGTATTTATTTGCTTTTAGACTTTCAGCAAGATTTATGGTAGCAGTATCTGTTTCACTGAAATTACAGTGATAATTTCAATTTTCTTTACTTATTCTTTCACTTATCCTTCTTGGTGGTTTTATGACAGCCAAGAGCAATTCTGAGCGCTTCGTTTTGCATTAGACCTATGGACCAGAGAGAATTTTCATTAGCTAATTTAAACAAGGGCAAAGCATATTCAGCCAAGGATGTGATAAAGACTTTCTATATATGATTTTCACTGTTCTTACATTAGTTCTGTGAAGCCTAATCGACTGCATATTGTTTAAACTTCATTAAGAATGGCACTCATTTTCTTTTGTTCTGTTGTACGGATATCAACATAGCTTATAGCTATATGTCTAGGTGAGGTAGGCAGAGCATTTAGGAGAGCATTAAGACATTAAACAGCATGGGACTGAAAACTCCTCCCTGCAGGAAAGAGAACAGCAGATACTCTATTTGGCAGGTAACCTATTTTTCAGCTAAGTAGGTTAACACCAAAATTAATTTTGACTAGTTTTTGTAGGGTAACAGCTCTGTTTGCTAGGACGGAGATTTGAAATGTGGAGAATCTATTAGAGAGGGGGTACTGATAAAGGTGGTAAGGTAATGCTGAACACTTGCCTGTTTTATAAAACCTTAGAGATGAGGTGAGTGTTCGTGGACTGATTGTGTAGTTGGATTTTGTATCATTCTTTAAATGTTTTTACAAGGACAGCTAGTTAATGAGAGTGGTCGAAATATATCATGCTCTTGCGGCTTAAACACAAGCATAATGAGACTGTGAAGCAGGGAAGACCACCTCTACAGTATACATATAATTAAGATTTCGCATGATTTGCAGGGGTTATCAGTGGTTATCTTAGGATTTCGTAAGTTATACCATTCTCTCCAGTAGCTGTTCATTTACATTTATTTAATCATACCTAATACTCGCTGAAAGAGCAATCACAAATTTTCTGGTACATGATATAAATCACTTTCAACCTTTTTCTTTTTTTTCTATAAGCATTTTTTACGTTTCTTCTGATATGAGGAGGGAAATTTTCATGCCTTAATGTTCTGGCCGAGTTATTTATGAGGTCATTGTTTCTCAAGTGGAAAATAATGAGCAATATTATTATTTCTTTTTCTTAGTTATTATATATATATATATATATATATATATATATATATATATATATATATATATATATATATATATATATATATATATATATATTTAGGTGAAACATAGAGGTATCTCTCTTTAACCGGCTAATAAATTATTACTATTCCAGTTGGCTAAGATTTTGTTTTATGTTCCTTACATTTATTAGTGTAGTTCAGAAAGCTCTGAACAATGTTTTCTCAGTCTTTGTTACACAAGTTACATTAGTTACATTCCTTTAATCTGTGAGCAAGTTCTCGTGTTAGCAACTAAATCATAATTTTTTGTGTGCGCGCGCCAGTGGGTTCGTTGTTGTTATACCATTGACCCATTCAGTTAATGAGGTTACCTCTATGATATAGGTTAAGAATAAGATATTTCCCTTTATAATTAGTTCTGTAACTGCTAGAAGTATGAACAATGTTGACGGCCATGAGTCTTGGTAATTTATCAGAACGAAATTCGTCAGTTGTAACAGAGTTATGCATCGTATATGATGGTGACTCCCAGACACAAGTTTAGTATGCTGCCATTTATGTGTATAGGCTCAATAGTTCCAATGGTGAATTTTATAGCCCTTCAGATATTTTTATGTCTGTCATTAAAGTCTTCAGAAAGAAGGATTTAGGATTAGGAGTTCTGGTTAGCAATAACCTGAAACCAAGACAACAGTGCATAAGCGTTTGCAATAAAGCTAACAGAATCATTGGCTTCATATCAAGAAATATAAATAACAGAAATCCTCAGGTTGTTCATCAACTCTATGTATCCTTGGTTAGGCCTCGTTTAGATTATGTTGCACAGTTCTGGTCACAGTATTACAGAATGGATATAAATGCACTGGAAAACGTACAGAAGAGGATGACAAAGTTGATCCCATGTATCAGAAATCTTCCCTATGAGGATAGACTGAGGGGCCCTGAATCTGCACTCTCTAGAAAGGCGTAGAATTAGGGAGGATATGATTGAGGCGTATAAATGGAAACAGGAATGAATAAAGGGGATGTAAATAGCGTGCTAAAAATATCTAGCCTCGACAGGACTTGCAGCAATGGTTTTAAGCTGGAAAAATTCAGATTCAGGAAGGATATAGGAAAGTACTGGTTTGGTAATAGAGTTGTGGATGAGTGGAACAAACTCTCGAGTACCGTTGTGTAGCTTTAAAAAATAGGCTAGATAAATACATAAGTGTGCAGTGTTCCTTCTTTCTTATATTCTAATGTTTACTCGACATGAGTGAATGCGCCAAGCTCATTCTAATATTACACAATGGTTATCTGACCAAAAGTTATGTGCCTCCTATCCAGGTATCCTCGAGGGTGAGGGAATCTGTGTTCTCTAACCTCGTAGTCTACATACATGCAAACAGCTCACAACAATATTCTTGGTTGTATTAATGTAACGTAAGTCTGGTATCCTCTTCCTAATGGAAGTAAAAGTGTGTAAAAACCTAGGAGGAATAACATAGAATGTACCTTTTCTTCAATGCATCTGCCATAACTATTTCTCGGTACCTCAGCACAGTCCTAGGCAACGTTTGCAATAAAAAGTTCTCTGCGTCTCTTACACAAGCTGTTGTGAATTCAGCAGAGATCGTTTCACTTGCTGGTTTGTCTTTGTGGTCGAAGGCACCATTCTTACTGCCTTATTTTACATAATTTATGATTTATCTTTCAGGTAAATTATTTTGTGCTAGATTCTTACGAGTTAGGTCAGGTGTGTCTGGCATTATTCCATAGAGTGGTACTCTCCAGTAAGTCCTGCCTTCAATGCCTACCAGATCAACAGTGCCAGTAGTAAATTATTAAATTTTAAAACATTTTTTTGTGTAAATAGTTCTTAATTTTCATTTACATTGAGTGTTCTTGTGTAAAAGTAATGAGAAGTTTATATATAAAAAATTACATTTGATTTTGCCGCGCGAGCATCTAGTTATTGTGCAACCCAATATCCATCCTGTAGACGGTAGCACAAGAGCATATGGGTACAAAAAAGGTCTAGGAATTAGGCCTCAGAAGAGTTAACAGGAGTACATCTAGATTTATATCAACAATTGTCTTACCTGTTGCCAATAAATTTAGGAGATTTGCTTACTTTGTTGTGTATCTAACTATAATTAGAAAAAGCACCTTGGCATATCACTGAGGCTATTATGTAATCTCTGTATTCTTCAATAAGTGGATAGTGAGACATGCAGTGTTGAAGAAAGTGACCATAATACTTTGCATTTAGTTTGATCTTCTGTGCTTCTGCCAAAATGCCAGATGTACCTGTACATCTGGCATATAAAGCATGATAAAGCATGATATTTTCGCTTCAGCTACTAACGAAAATAATGTTTGGTATAATTTTAAATAAAATATGAATACATATAGGAGTGTGTGCAATAAAATCACAGTAAACGGGAGTGTCTATAATAACAGGTACACACTGGGAGTTACAGCCATCAACAGCTCTGAGAGCATTTCGACTTTCTTTGAATATTTGATTTAGTTGTGGTATAGAGGATTAAATGATGAGTACGTCTACTCTAAATTGTCTAAGATTATGCATAGCTGATGTTTTCACCTTACAGATGAAGGTGGCATGTAGTTTGCTTGTCTTAGATGAAGATATGACGAGGCCTAGTCTGTTACAAATTACTTGTACTTAGTTAAGAATGGTACTCTTTCTCGTATGCCTTTATGGATATAATCATGACGTCATCATCATGGCTCATAGCTATGTGTTTGGGTGAGGTAGAACATTTAGGAGAACATTAAGTTAATAAGAACATTAAATAGCATAGGGCTGAGAATTCCTCCCTGCGGTGTACCTGGAGATATTTATTTAGACACTTTATTTGATAGACAACCTATTATTCACCTAATTAGGTTACCACTAATATTCATTTTGGCTAGTTCATATAGTATGATAGATCTGTTTGCACTCTCAAATGCAGGTTAAAAATCAAGAAATGTGGTACAATTAGATGTGTACAGTGAGAAAATAGTATTATAATTCTGCACACATTTATAACAATGTACGTTCCGTCCGAGAAAAAACTTAGTTATTTATGGCATTTGTGGCACAAGTGCCACAAACGTCATGAATAACCCGTCCCACATCTTCCCTCCCTCCTCACCATCCCGGCACACACCCTCCCTCCCTCCTCACCATCCCCGTCACCATCCCCGTCACACACCCTCCCTCCCTCCTCACCATCCCCGTCACACACCTCTCCTCCATCCTCACCATCAGTGTCCTACACCTTTCTTCCCCACTACCCCTGTATCAATCCTTTCCACCCTACCACCAATGTCCCTCCCATTCCCTCCCCTCTACTCCTATCATCCTCCCTCACTCCCTCCCCACCACCCCTATCCTTTATCTATTCTCGCTCCCCTCTACCCCTGTCCCACATCTTCCCTCCCTCCATATAACCCCTTTCTCACACCCATCCTTCCTCCCTGTCATTCCTGTTCCACACTTCTCTTCCCTCTACACCACCCACGTCTTCCCACTTTCCCTGTTTCACTCCTCTCTTTCCTCCAAACTATGTCTGCTCTTCACCTTCCCACTGTCCCTGACCCCCAACACCCCACCTCCCTTCTCACTACTTTCCTTCCGCATCACCCCTGTCCGTCTCCTCCTCCCCTCTCCAACGCCTCCACCCCAATCCATCCCCACCTCATACTCCTCACTCTTCTTCACCCTTATTCACCTCACTACCCGTCCCACACCACCCGTCCCACACCACATCACTTCCCCTGCCCCCCCCCTGTCCCACACCTCTACAGCAGTCAGCCTTCAGCGTGAGGTGTGCTGCTCGTAACGTCCTGCTTGATTAATTAATGGCAGATAACGTTGGCGGATGGCAGCTCAGCAGTTATACTATAATGCCATCATTTCCCCTTAGCAGCATGCAGTTATTATTATAAAAGAGCCGCTACATCCATAAGTGACATTGTCTTGAGTACTGGCATTACATCTGCTTCAGTGATTAAGACTGTGCAGAAATTGATGCGCTGAAATGCAATGGAAAACGCACTTGCTATTCTAAGACCAAGATGTATTACACAGGTACTGGGGGGAGGGGGATAAAGAAGGCTTCCACCTTAACTTGAGGATCGTTCACCCTACTCAGCACCGTGAGCGTCCACCCTGATAAATGTTGGATAGCGTCGTTGCTTGGCAGTGCTGGGGAGTGGGAGGTGTTGGGGATTCGGCTACTACTCATTAACACTCATTACAACCTGGCCAGAAACGCTTATAAGGTCGCAAACACCCATTAAGAAAGACGAGGCTTCGACCTTCCAGAGTCCGTGGTTAAGACTGCATCTCGCAGGAACGCTGGAGCCGAGGGTTAGGCAGGAGTGGAGATCCATGCGATATAAAAAGGTAGAGGCGTTGCGATAAACTTATCAGAGGCTGGTCGTCTAATTGATTATTTGTGTTTGGCGTACAGCGAGAGTGGCTCCTGACCGCTCTTCCCTACGACCACACCATTAATTTACCACTAAGATTACACCGGCCTGGAGAACCTAACCTGTTCCCCGCTGAGTAAGGCAGTATTAACCCGTAGTGAGGCAGCGCACAAGAACTAAGTAGATGTGTGACTGGCGGAGGTGCGCGGCGTCCCGCAGGCACGATGGTTAGTTCCTCACCTTATCTGTGGAAATGGTTGTTGATGGATGGTTTGTTGTGACTCGTGTGAGTGTAACAGCAGCTACGACGCGGGATTCTCCGACGTGATATGATACCAGCACTCCCAGACACCCTCGGCTCACACCACCTTCCCCACGGTAGTCTTCAGGATGTGTGCGTGTGTGTGCTTCCAGTTGATTGCGGGGGTCGAGTCTCTGATCTTGAACCCGTGCTATTGACTGATTTCAATTATTTTTGTTTTCTCTCATAAATACTTTGTGATGACTTAAATGGCTATTATTACATTCACACAAAAGAGCACTAAACTGGTATTGGTCATACAGCATGTGCTGACCAGGAGAGTGAATCATGAGTGCTGCCAGTTACTCACGCCAGTACCACAGCCGAACACCGACAGCAGACGCATAAAATTCTACCCTCCTGCTGAAGCACCAAGTAAGGAAAAAATTAAATAATGACTTCGTATGTCATAGCAACTGAGAAGTTTGTGTAGATCTTTAACCCTCTATGATAACATGAACGTAGCTAAATACACTTCCCGAGCACTTTTCAATGTAAACAGAGGGAAGTTTGTTGTGTGCAGGCGTAGCACTGTTACAAATACTTCTGGAAGTTTGATATTACACAGACTTCGCTCAAACTGAAAGCGAAGTGCACTATATATATGGTCTGATGATAATTTTCTTGAACATAGTGATTGGTTGTGCACTCATTCAGGAATATAAATTCAGTTGTTTACATTTTGCCGCCTAAACGGCTAGGTTCTTGTGTACTTCCATATCCATCCATTGGAGTACTCATTCATGATAAAGTTGGTAAGTTACAAAAAAAAAAAAGTACTCCGAAGGAAAATGAATATTACTTTGGTGTGTATCCAGCATTAGAAATAATAGGAGAGAAGTAAACAATGAAAATGAATGTATGGGAATGTATTTAGAAGCCTGTTTAGATTTATCGATCACTATGATAACATGAACGTAGATTACGTACTTTTATGGATCAATAGACTGATGTAATAGCCAGGTTTGGGTTTGTCTTCTGACAGTCTGGCAGACAGATGATCAAGCTAAATGCAGAGTATGTGGTCAGCCTTATGGTTACTAACTTGAACACTATGTACTTAATTGTCCTCTTATTGAGGAATATAGAGATAGTATAATTACCTTTGTGATATGTCAAGATATTTTATTAATGAAAATAAGATACCAAGCATATTAAGCAAATTTCCTAAATTTG